>NW_010107465.1:0-38670 GCF_000699245.1 Pterocles gutturalis | reverse complement strand
CCCCCTTCGAATCTAGTTTAAAGCTCTCTTCCTCGGGAGTGTGCACCAATGGTCTGCAGGGAGTGAGCGGTTGTGCTCAGCTCTGGGTTAGCCTGGGTTCTCCTTGGGAAACCGGGAAATTGTAGAATAACAGCTCCATGGGACTCAGAGTTACTTTTTTGCTTTCGTTAATTTTGTAGGCTCCTTGCTCATTTAGGCCAGTGTTATGTTAGTGGAAAACAAACCACTTCCAGGAAAAAGCTTAGTTTTCAAATGGCTGTTTTCCTTTTTGATTTTTTTTTTTACTTTTTTCTAGGAAATAAGAACTTTGGCCTTGATGGTGAGTTCCTAGCTTTGCTGTGTTGCTTTAAGCAAGTAGCCATATGTTCATTCTAAGCAGATGGCCTGACAATTTAGGTGCAGCTAAAACATTTGGCTTTTGCTGTTGGGAGTTAAAGTTGGGGCAGCTGACAGCTGAAGGAACAGCTCATCTTGCCTTCTGGTCATGGCACTTGAATTCTATTCAGGCCCTTTATTTCTCTGCTTTAAGAGGTAACGCATGCTGCTCAGAGCAGGGAGTGCTCAGAAGGGGCAGGGACTGTGGCAGATGCTTTCTGTGATGGGAGGGGAGGACATATTTTCACCATTGATAAGTATAACTTGACCTAACCTGTACAAAACTGATCACTTAAAACAGCAGAAATAAAGAAATACATACCTATCTACAACTCACTTTGGACTGGCCTGCTGGTCTCTCAGGACTCCCCATTGCTTGGCTTCTCCAGGAAACACAATTTTAGGAGTCCCTGGGAAAATTCCCCCATTATTTCCCCTTAAATTCAGAAGAGTTGTTTGGTTTCAAAACATAAAAGTCCTGTTGATAATCTGAAAAAGACTTTTTTCTTTATCTAGGGACCCCCAGGACTTCCGGGTGTGGCTGGACCTCCAGGGCCACCAGGACAGAAGGTATTTGCTCAGCTCAGCACTTGTAGAGCTAAGAGAAACATAGGAGCGGTCCAGGCAGAATTCCCCCCCACAACCCTCCCCAGTGCTCCTATTCTCCCTGTCCAGCACTATCAGACTGTCCTGCTGGCCTCTACCACTCCTCCTCATGCACAATATCCTGAAAATCTCTTTTCCCACAATGATAAGGCTTTATCGGAAAGATGAAGGGTCCTTTCTACTTGCCCTCCCCTTTAGGAAACAGCTTATGGGAACTGATCTCTGCGTGGGCATTCTGTTGTTGGGGGTGATATTATAGCACAAGGGCTGTGAACTGTCAGTCAGGATAAACAAGGCTGGTGAAGTTCTTTGGAAGTCAAACAATGTATTGTTTCAACAGGGTTTCCATGCTTTTTTTCCCTGTGACTACTAGTCATCAGAGTCCCTGCTGACTATTTCTGTAATGCCCACCCTTCATCATCATCGTGCCACACAGAAGGAGTCAGAATAGCTGCTTTCCAACTGCCCAAGTGTAACAATTCTGTGTTTCAGGGTGAAATTGGCTTGCCAGGTCCTCCAGGCCATGATGGAGAAAAGGTGAGACATGGTGCCTCTGTGGATTGTTCTTTCCTTCAGTGGTCTTATCTGGAGTTAGGATTGCACTGTCACTTTTCCTGCAAGGGGGAAAAAAAGCATTTTTCTTAATAAAGTATTAATGGTTTATCAAAGTCCTAACATATAAGGAGTGATTGGGATGGCATGGCAAATCTACTTAGTCCTGCCAATGACTCCTCAAAGGGCATTACTGTGAGTGAGAGATGAGCAGTGAAAGAGGCTCTGGGCAGGAAGTTGCTCTGCAGTAGTAACTTTACTCTATCTGTAAATGTTTCACTTTGTGTTGTATTTCTTTTAGGGACCACGTGGCAAGCCTGGAGAAATGGGCCCCCCTGGCCCTCCTGGATTGCCAGGAAAGGATGGACCACCTGGAATAAAGGGAGAGCCAGGCCATACTGGAGCCACAGGAGAAAAGGGCGATAAAGGAGAGCCGGGACAAGCCGGCTCACCAGTGAGTAAACTGAAGCCTCTTGGAGCACTGCTGGCTGTCCAGGTTATGGGACAAGGCCCTGGGATACCTCAGAGCCCCTCCAGGGTGGGTGCTGGAGGCACCTCATCGCTGCCATATCAAGTGTACCAATGCAGAAGCAAGGTCTTGGCTCCCTGGCAGATGTGTTGTCCATCTTGCTGGAGTGGCCGTCTCCAGCTGCCTGCCCTCCTCTCTGGGCACTGTCACTTGCTCAGCTTTCTGCCTGGCATGTTGCTTAAACTGAAACACTGCTGTAAGCAAGCAGGCCGGACTGTGAGCAAGGCACCCGAGATAACAGCTCCTAGAAGGCAACTGCGTGGAGTAATTCCTTACATCCTTGCTACTAACTGGGGCAGAGTGCCCAGTCTCCCAGCTTCAGTCTGTCACAACTTCTGTGTCCCCAGCAGTAGTCAAGAGGGTTTTATGCAAGGAGTTCTGCCTTTCTACAAGATTACTAGGATAAAGCTCTTGCTATCACAACAGCTGGCTCTTGGAGAGATTTCTAGCACCGGCTCCAGCAAACTGCATAACCATTGTGTCAGGAGGATGGAGCCAGGCTCTTCTCTGTGACATCCAGTGATAGGACAAGGGGCAGTGGGTTCAAGCTGGAACATAGGAGGTTCCACTTGAATATGAGAAAAAACTTCTTCACGGTGAGGGTGACAGAGCACTGGAACAGGCTGCCCAGAGAGGTTGTGGAGTCTCCTTCTCTGGAGACATTCAAAGCCCGCCTGGATGCGTTCCTGTGTGATCTGATCTAGGTGTTCCTGCTCCGGCAGGGGGATTGGACTAGATGATCTTTCGAGGTCCCTTCCAATCTGTGATTCTGTGATTCTGTGATGAGCAGAACTTGGAAAGCAGTTCCCCATCTCTGCTCTGGGGCCTAGCACATCCACAGTGACAGGAGGATATTCAGGCATTTGCATATCCAGCTTCAATACTAGTGAAGCCCTGCATTGCCCTTGGCACGTAATAGTTGTCTGGGGTTTTTGATATGTTCTTGGGATGACCACAGCCAGTCTCAGCTCTTGGGATGTTGTCTCATATGTCTGCTGGAATTAGTCTTGCAGAAAGTCCAAAAATATTTCTTGATCTGTAGGGTCTTGATGGCCCCACTGGAGAGAAGGGTGAACGAGGTGACCAAGGGATGCCAGGACCACCAGGATTGCCAGGTCCCATCGGACTTCCAGGATTGACAGTAAGAGTGAAAAAGACTGCTCTTTGCTGCTTGGCAAAGAGCAAACAGTGCAGAGCAACACACAATGGTTCATTTCCCAAAGTGCCGTGTATCTTGGGAGCCTCAGACCCCTACCCCTTAGAGTTAGGTGTTTGGGTGTCACCAAATGTCCATCAGGTCAGGTATCCAGCAGCAGGAGGGGGCCCAGGTGGGCATCTGCTACTGTTGCCATCTGGAGGTGCTGGCAGCTGCCCACAGAGCCTGTGTGGCCAAGTCAGCCGAGATGCCTCAGCATCTCAGCATATGCTGCTTCTCGGGATACGGGTGGTTCAGAGATGGCTTCTGATGGAGAGAGACTCCAGAGTGCGGCTGGTGGTGACAGGGTCTGTTGTTGTGTGCAGGGAGAGAAGGGCAAAACTGGGGAGCGTGGAGACAAAGGAAATCCAGGAGAATCGGTAGGTCACCTTTCTTATTTTATTTCTGCAGTCCCACCAATAGGAGAGGGATGACTTGGCAGCAGTGTTGCCCAAAACCAGTACATCCCACCCTCTTATGACACACCCTTCATTGCGGACACCAAGCCCCATCTTGTGAGAGTGAATTGCCAGCCACCCCTAGCTCCTGATGCCCTACTTTTTCTCTACACAAGAACGATCTAGCTCACAAGCTATTGATAATGAATGCCTAGGGAAAAACAGAAGATGATGTAAAGCATAACGAATATTTTCTTCAGCATTTGTGGTGAAGGGATGTCCAACAATACCTGCATGTATCTATCTATATATATTTTTCAATAGGTTTTGGGTTCATGAATTTGTCCATTCTCCCCTCAAAGCTCACTCCTAGTCTTGGTAGCACCCCACAGCTAGGGGTCCCACATGCATGTGTGGAACCAGCCACCTTCTTTCCCATCTTTTGAAACAGCTGCAAGCTGTTGACCTTGTGCCTCCTTGAAGGAACAAGGTAGTGTAGTGGAAGCAGACATTTTTCTGTGAACAAAAAATTCACAGATTCCCTCCTAAATCTCTGCAACTGCTGCATAACCATCCCCAGAGTCTTGCTGCTGCTTCTCAGGCTCTCTGTCCTGGCTTGCTGCCACTTCCAAACACAGTCCTTAGGGGGAGTCCAGGTTTCTGAGCACGATAGAGCTCAGCTGCACCCTCTGCCCTGCCTTCCTTCCCTTTGAGCAGTTCCCCTTCACCTCTGAGGGCAGAAGACTACAACAGTGATTTCTCCTGCATTGCTTTCTAGCTATCTGGCCCCCCCGGACCCCAAGGCCCACCAGGACCGCCAGTAAGTTTTGAGTGATTCACCTGAGAGGAAAGTCACTGGGAATGAGGACAGAGCAGGAAGTATCTGGGAGGATTCTGGGTGGAGAAAACAGCCAGGGACACTGCAGCGTTTAAATGGGAACATGCTTATTGTCACTTCCAAAACCACCCCCCAGGGTAGGTCAGAGCTATGATGGGCTGGGTAGGTAAAGAGAGAAGGTTACGTTAGTCTGAGATGAAAGGGAAGACAGTAGCAAGAGGGGATGGATGGGATTAAAGAGATCAACTGCAAAAACGGTCTTAATAGCAAGCCTGGCCCACTGCCAGGGTGTTCTAGTGCCTGCCCGTTACCAGATGAGAACAGTACATGCAGTGCCCTTTACACAACTAAAGGGGCCCCTGGGCTAAGCAGTGCCCTCTGTGCGTTAGAAAGCGACAGCTCTATGCTGCGCACCGAACTGGGATCCCTGTGTTTTAAAGCACATCCTTAAACTTTACTCATGTCTTGTCTCTCATCCCAAATACAGGGTCTTCCGGGCCTGCCAGGACCGAAGGTAAGTGTGAAACACTACATCCTGAAATACTATTAGACTGTTCCAGGTGCAAGAATTCTTCAGGAACAACTTTCTAGCTTGCAAATGGTATTTACCACCTTGGTAAGAGGACAAATACTTCTGAATATTTTCCATAAGGAAGTGGATGAGCAGCTCTCATTTTAGGACCCAGAAAACTGGTCATTTTCTCTTGTTTTCACCCAGAGAAGTGGGAAGCCACTGGCCCTTGGAAATCTTCCCATGAGAACATAGTTGAAATCTTTCTCTGAAGGGTGAAGGTCTGCACAGCAGGATGGATGCCCTGTCATATGATCCTAAGTAACAGAGCTCTAACTTAAAACTAGACAGGTTCTGTACCCTGTAAATTTTGCTGTAAAGCCACTCAAGAACTTCACTGTTCTTGGAGACTAGAAGCTTTATAATCTCCATCTAAATGTGTTTATGCTCAGCCTGCACCATTGGTTTGCCTGCCGTAAAACAGTACCTAGATGAAAAAGACATTGGAGTGGAAATGTTCAAGGAGAGCTGCATTTTTCCTCTGACATTCTTGGCAAAAATTGGAAAATGTGCAAACTGTTTTAATTCTTCTGGTTATGCTTAATATTTGGCTACTGGCACTATTTGGGTGCTAAAGGGGATGGTATATTTTACCTGATCCATCTTCTCTCCAAGTGTTGATTACAGGTACAGTTATCTGTCTTGTGTGCCTGTAACTCACCAGCCACTGCTATCACGTGTCTGGGAAACTTCCGTAAGGTGCAGTTGTCTTTGGAATATCTGCCAAACAGATGCAGGTGAAAGTCTTGCACAGCACAGCCTGGATTATAGGCAGAGGAAGTACTGCACCAGTTTCTCCCTTAACAGAGGATCCATGTAGGCTTTATTGGCAGGTGCAATGAGATGTCCCAAATGTGGAAGGTTTTGTTCCAGTCTTGCAATTTGTAATGAGTCTTTTTGTAATGAGGCTTTCAGTAGTGGCAAGGATGAGAATGGTATACCCTCTTGCAGACATGTCAGAAATAAGTAACTCTTGCAGGTATGTGCTCAAGCCAAACACTGTTGTAGGGCAGTGCCACGTGGCTGTATGGAAATGAGTGCTGGTGGAGTGAGCAATGTGCTGTCCTGCAATTCTAGAAGAGTACGGCAAGCAGGTTTACTATTCCTGTACAAACTTGGTTCTTCTGACACTTCTATTTCAAAATGCAACCAAGATAGTGTTTTAAAATGTGTTTTGAACAGGAGTGGGGGGGGAAAAAGCTTTGGGTTGCATTTTGAATTTATGAAAAAGGAATATTTTTGTTTAATACTGCTTTATAGTTTATAATTGGAAAAGGAATTAGGAAAATTCCTTTTGGAAAAGGAATTATTTTTTCCCAAATTTTTAAACTGATGCCTTTGTATTTACAAAAGTCTTTCCAAAAATATTTCAGCATGATTTTTCTTCAAAGCTTATAGACATATGTCATTCAGTTCCAATGGATCCCCATCTTAGAATGTAAAACCCCCTATCAGATAACTTCTGGTTACTTATATTTACTGACACTCCCTGCAGTAGCAGAGAGAGCTACAGAGAAGTGAGCCCAGTTCCCATTTGAATGTTTTCACCCACAGGGCCTGAATCTCCTGTTACTGCCATTGACTTAAAGCAGGTGCTCACACAGAGATCGTTTGACTGATTCTGGTTTTCTTCACATTGGGCTGAGAATCAGGCTAAAGCATTGCCCCACTGCCTCTTGTATTCCCTCTGCTGCTTCAGCGCTCTCTGAAGGGAGGAATGTTTGTTATATAAGTGGTGTTGCAGCGGTTTTATTTTCTGCTCCATCCTTCCTTTAGGGGGAAGCGGGGATTGATGGAGTGAAAGGAGAGAAGGGTGCCCAGGGTGAAAAAGGAGACAGAGGGCCACTGGGATTACCCGTAAGTATCCAGGAAGCAAGCAGCACTTTACGGGCCAAACTTGTATCGGCTGTAAAAAGATCCCTCAATAGACGCACGCAGGGATTTGATATGCAAAGTCAAAGAAAGATGATCTTTAAATAACTGTGCCTTTGCTTTTTAAACTTAAAGCCTCAATTTCCGTACAGAACCTTCATCTTTTAGATCTGTTAAATAGATCAGTGATCACTTGAATTCTTTCTGCTTCTGGTAGGATGGGGAAAAACAAGCAGTAGCTTTCCTGTGGGTTCTTTGCACTTTGAGGCAATGGGGCAAGACCAAAACCAGAAGTCGAAAGGACCTGGAAAAGGAAACACCTTCCCAGCAGCTTGTCACCTCAGCCAGGCTTTGTACAAAAGCTTGGTGGTTCTGAATGCGTCCAGCTTCTTCACTAGACAATACTCTAACAATCACTTCTGCGATGGAATTGATGGTTTCCCTGGGGAGGTAGCAGCCTGCTGTGTTCCCTGCTGTATGTGAACTCAGTCACACTGGAGTAGTGTTAGCACACTGCTTAGCTTAGCAAGGAGGAGTTTTGGCAGAATTATGAAGAAGCTACAGGAGTTTTAGAACCTGAAGGCTTTGTAGAGCTTTTAGCTCACATCTGTTAAAAGCCTCTTCACCCCCGAGACTCTGCTGACAGCTGATAATGAATTAGTGGTGACTCAGTCCCACCCAGTTTCTCTGCCAGTCCGCAGGTTCTCTGCTTGTAGAAAGCACTTGCTGATCATGCTGCCTGGAAACAAGCACTGCAAAGCGCATCCTGTGTACTGTGTGACTTTGTCAGCCTCCGTTCGATCACCCAGATCCCTTGTCCCTGACTTTGGCTGAAATGTGTGTGTCTTTATTTGTAAGATGTTTTCCTCTTTTAGTTGTGCTATATAGCAGTTACCTTCCAGGGCCTGGATGCACCTTGTCTGACTCTAGGCACTCAAGTGAGCTCACCATGAGTGTATTTGCTGTGGCTTCACGCAGAGCCAGTGGGGAGAAAGTGATACTGTTGGAAGGCTCACATGCAAAAGACTGTGCCTCAGCGAAGCAGTGAGAAGTAAAAACCCAGCCCCCATTTTGCCCCGAGAAATGCAAATGGAAGCTTTCTGTGTAAACAGTTATTGCCTCAAGTCTGTGTGGTATCAGGAGAGGGGAAGGAGGTCCCTGTGACAGTCTGAGCGGAAGATGCCCCAGCAATTGCCCACAGAAGCTCATCAGTGTGGCAGAAATGTGCTAGCTGGTCTCTTACAGCAGTGAGCCCCATGAGAAACAAGGGTCCCTTGGCTTTTCACATTGCTCTTCCTGAGCTGTGGAGGGGGAAGACTGTTTCAGAACTGTCCTCTTAGAGATGTTTTGTGTTTGGATCAACAATATCAGCTGGCCAACTAGGAAGCACAGTTACTGAGCTGTTAGTGGGGTCAGAGAGATATTGTGGACCTTGTAACCCTCCTCACAGCTACCTAACTGTCTTCATGAGCTTTTCCATGCTTGATCCAATGTGTTTTCAGCCTGTCAGACTAAATGCAGTTGTATTAATAAGTGTCAAACGGGTACTGAAATATTTCAAAGACAGACTCTGTAAAATCCAACAGCTGGATCTGCTGCCTCTTCATGTGTGACTTTGGGCTTGATACTGTGCCCAAATTTTCAGTACATTTCAGCGCTGATTGTCTGCAGTAGCCTTGGGCTTCTCTGTATAGCCAACAAGCTAAGGAATTTGTCATTCTCTGGAGGAGAACTCAGTATTTTGTACTAAAGTTCTACCTAAACTTTCTCTCCTGGCTGCTGCCAGAGATAAGACACTGGGCTAGATGGGCCTTGGGCAGAACCACTGTTAGGTCTTACGGATGAAAAAATTCAGGGCAAGAGCCAAGTGCCACTTAATTTACTGTAAGTCTGCCCTGGTGACACAGGAAGATGAGCCACCTGTTTTATAAACCTCCAAACAACTGGCTCCTCGCCTCTTCCTCTGGCCAAGAGATGCATAGTGGAGCAAGTCTGTACCTGACTAAATGTGCACCTACAGGACTCTGAGTTTCTTGGTAGGAATTTGAACTGTTGATGGTCCTACACTGCTTGCAAATGCCTCTGTGACCACAGGCCTTTGAGCCCTTGAGACTTCTGTCTCATCTGTGTTGCCCAGCCTGCCACATAGGCAATGCAGGTTTCAACTCCACTGTCACACTGGACTCTTCATCACCTCTCACAGAACAGCATCTTCCTCAGAGGTTTTCTTAGTGGCACCAAGAGAGGGAAATTTGCATTCTTAAGGGGATCTGAAAGTTAAAGGTCAACATTATATGTATTCAGTGTTTCTATGTTTTTGTTGGTTTGCTTGTAAATACCATCACCTGTCCTTGAGATCTTAATTTTTGTTTATTGCAAGCATATGTTTGTCTCAAGTCACTGCTTCACTCACCTCTTCCCTCCCCTCTCCTTTCCCTTCACCCTCCTCCCCTCTCCTCTTGCCTTGTTTTTGTTAACCCTCCCCATCTGTTCAGGGTGCTTCAGGTTTAGACGGCAGGCCTGGACCACCGGTGAGTTCCATTTCTCCATTACCCTACGTTCCTTCTCCCCAGTATCGTGATTTGTCTCGTCTCTTCCACCAGAGTCTCTTGTTTACACCAGGAATAACCTTATTTTTCTCCAAAGCAGGCTTGGGAGGGGGGTTAAACTTAGACTGAGAAGTGATGTCACACACTTGTCTTTTTTTGATGTTACGAGTCTGTCTGGATTCCGGGATCACACCCTATTTGTTCCACTTTATCTCAATAACAAGATGAATGAAACCTCTGCATGGTTCCATGATGCTCTGTTCTCCTGCTGTCTTTATCATGAGAGGTCTCTAGCCTGTCATTCTCCATGGTAGCCTTGCTTGCCACCTTTTCACAACAGTAGCTCTTCAGTTTTGTCTTAGATACCACAATGCCAATGTGTTTTGTCCTGTGAGCAAAAAGCTTTGTGTGTTGTTTTCACACATGGCACTTAGGGCTGCGTTGCCATGGGTTGCAGGTGTGCTTACAGGTGTCTCTCCGTAGCCTGGTAAGCATCTCAGTGTGAGGAGAAGTTGCATCTAAGATGCCTTCTGCAGCCAGCACCAGCCCTTCACCGTTCAGCAGCAGAATGCCATGCAACTTCAGCAACTCCAAATGTGATTTTCTTCAGTCCTGTATACCTGGGTGTGGGGCTGACGGGGTGTGTTCCAGCCTAATATATACACCTGAGACGTAGCAACATCTAACAGTGGAGCAGGAAGATGCAAGAGTCCCACCTCTTTTTGCTAACTCACTGTGAGATGTGAAGGAAATAAACTCCTTGTGCTTAAGCTGCTTAGTCTGTCAAATGCAGAATGAGGCAAGTAATGCTAACCTGGTTCTGCAAACCGTTCTGCTATTCTTGGGTAACAGCTGTTAAAAAAGGGCCAAATATTTTTAATCCTTCTTGGGAAAGCATGCATCACCCACATGCAGTCCATTTGGCTACTTAAAAAGAATAACTGGAAATAATTCAGCTGCTCTGTAACTTCTGAACACAATCTGAATGGCAGCTTTCACAGTTGTTTTGGGAAATTGTAGATTTAATTTTATAAATATACAGGTGTGATCTCAATGTATTTCACAGCACTAAATGATCTTGAAATGATGCATATGTGCAGGCAATTAAGATTTCTGTGATGCAAACTCCTGAGCATGGATCTAAGGAGAGTCTGATTTTTCTCACTTCCTTCACTGCACTGAAGTTGTGTGCTGCATGAATTACTTCTCCACTTATGTTCTGCAGATCTTAATCTTGTCTGAAAAGCTCTCCTGATCCATGAGTCATCCTGCTCACATTGGAGGGGTTACTTTAGTGGCTAAGGATTGCAAACTCACATTAAAAAGTGCAGGACCCTTTTCCTTAAGGCTGTTAGAAAAAGACTTCCCTATTCCAGAAACTTCTTCCTTTGTTTTTCGCAGAAGGCAGGTTGTAGGCTTCAAAGTATTCCTTTATTGAGGCTCCATGAAGGAATTGTACATCAATACCCAATCTAAAAGGATGTGATCTAAGGTTAGGAAAGCAAATGCCTACCTAAACTGTGCAAGTGAGGTGGGTGTACTGCGCACTACAGATTTGAAGGCTAAAGTAGAGCCTTCCACTGTGGTCTGGGAGAGCTGTAAGAGACCCTCCAACATGCAATACTCTACAAGTTCAAGAAGTCTGTACAGAGCTGAAAGCACCTGAATCTTTTCCTTAGTCAGAAGGACTATTGCCCACATAAAGGATAAGCTTTGAATGGGTTAATTTCCAATGTCCAAGCAGGTCTCAGCAGCACTGCGAAGTGCTTTTGGTATGGCTCATGTCAACGGATTCACAAAAAGACTGGGTTTTCCTGTTAGCATGATTGAGAGCTTGGCGGAGTGACATAAACAGCAAAAACAGAACAGAGGGACTGGGACTGAATGGTACCCTCTTGGTTTGCATCTGTGTATGTATGCATCTGCATTCATCTCTGCAGCATGGTGTCTTTCCACTTGCATGACTGACTGGCTCCCTGTCACCAAGTAACCAAACTCTTTCATTTTCGCTCAACTCAACTGACTCCAGGGGCAAGACACAAAATAAGGAAATAAAGAAAAAGAAAAAATTGTGTATCATATATCTAAATGTCCTTTATTGTACTACAGCTTTCAGCCTTGTCTGACATAAACTAGAGAGAAAAAATTCCCTCCTGTGGAACTAGTAGAAATGCCTGCTGTAACAATTGTCAAGAGATCGTTTCAAAATTAAAAATAAGGCTCTGTAAAATGGTGCTGGTGTGATCTAATATAGCCGTCCCCATGTTCTTCAAATTGCCTAGAACAACTACTTCAAATCCATCGCCGCCAACACTGAAAGCTGTAGTGGTGCTAGATGCCTTCCACCACCAGACTGTCCTTCCCAGCTGTGCTTTTTTCCTTAAAGGAGCAGCAGCATCTCTTGGCTTTAATGAGGCCCTAGAATAAAAATCTCCCAATGTGTTTTCTTTCCTACAACTACAGGGTACTCCAGGACCAATTGGGGTTTCGGGACCAGCAGGACCAAAAGGAGAAAGGGTGAGTTTGCTTCAGAGCTGACCAGTGCTCTGTAACTTCTCTGAAGATAGCGCAGCTCCATGGGAGAGAAAAGCTCTAGGTTTTTCTAGAGCTGGAGCTGCTCTCTCCTTGCATATATAAGACCCTCAGCTGGGCCTCTTTGATCTTTGAGCATCTCATCCTTGGTGATTTTAGTGCTTTGAAATGTGTTCTTCACTTTTCTTCTGTAGTGCTGCTGTAGCCACTGTTGTGCTGCCTGTTTGTGCTGAACAGGAATGTAACAATTTCTACTCTTTTGTCCCTATTTCAGGGTAGTAAAGGAGATCCTGGAGTTGTAGGACCAATGGGGCCAGCAGGGCTTCCCGTAAGTATGGGAGTACCAGGGATTTGTTATCTACAGTGCTTGTTTCCTTGCTGTGGTTGATAGCTTAAGATGCTGCTGTAGTACAGCATTTGCAATTTCAGCTAGGAGAGGTATTAAAGAGGTGTTGAAGGTGTTAAAGAACCAAAGTCACCAGCTTATGTATGCTACGGGAGCAACAGAAAGAGCTTGATAGCTTCAGACCAATGATTCAGAATGAGGTAGATGAAGCTGAAGGGAAACTGTTAATTCACATTGGTCCTCAAAATACGAGAAGAAGCTGCACAGGACTCCCAGGATATGTATCTTAGTCCAAAATGCTGCTTTTGAGCACATCTGCTCTGTTTAGCTTTCCACAGCTTGGGTATGTCCCTTCCACCTGTCTGAGAGGGCTCTGTCTTGCCACTGCAGTGCCAAAAGCTGCCTTCAGCAAGATTAACTCCACTGTTTGGGATTGCTTTTTGCAGAATGGGGCCAGTGTTGGAACTCTAGGTTTATGTAATTATGGAGCTGCTTCATTGCTTAACACAAAAAGGGAAGTTTGCTGCTCTTTTTGGGGACTGCATTCTCTGAACTGGTTTGGTTTCATCTGAAGAACCCTTAGAGCAGTAGTAGTGGTGTTACAACCTGGGTGGTCTAATGGAGGTGAAAAGAAGATTGGAAAAGTTTTGGGGTTTGTTTGGTTTGGTTTTGTGGGGTTTTTATTTGGGTTTTTTTTTATTTTGGGGTTTGGTTTTTTTGTGGTTTTTTACTATAGAGCAACTGGTACAAATGGAAAAAACCAAACTCCTGGGCACATGTTCTTCTTTTTGAGTGAGAATATAATGGGGCCTACTTGTTTCAAATTATTTATTTTTGGGTTGATACATTTCAGGGTTTACAAGGTCTACCTGGTGACAAAGGAATCCGGGTAAGTTACCAGGCAGACTTCTTCAATTTAGTTACTAACGTCTTCGCACAGTGATAGACAGGTTAACTCCTGAGCAACCCCAAGTAGCTGGCATGTACTTCTGTCTACTAAATCTTTGTATATAAAGTAACTTTACAAACTTGTATTTTAGAAGGTGATACCTGTAGTTTGTATAATCACCTGGGACATTGTGGTACATCTATCTGAAAGCTAAAGGAGGGATTTTCTAATTGTTCACTGTGGTCATAGCTCTGTTCTCACTGAAGCACAGGACTTCATGTGTAGTAGAGCTAGGACAACATGGCATGCTTTAGAAAATCCTGCTTATCTATTTACTGGTGTGTGTAGGAATTCCCACAAGAATTAACTGAGGTGGAACCAGCAAATCTTATTACACTACTTTTAAATTCCTCCTGAAGCATGAAAAAGAAGGTTGACCTCTAGCATATGATCCTCCAGATAATTTGGAAGGTAGAAATTTGGAAAAGATAAATTAATTTGGCCTACCTTAAAGAATCAGACATGAAGTCTCCTCAGGCATTGTCCTGAACAGATGTGATGGGGGAAAGTTGGGTCAAAAACAGTAACGTGAACGGCTGCTTTTCTGTCATACCACCTGTGTTACAGAAAGACAAACATTACTAAAAAGGACATGTTGAGAAGCTCCTTGCTTTTTCATCAGGCTTTCCACAGCATAAGGAATTTCTTACCTGTTAAGGCTCTGAATCTTTTTGACAAAACCAGTTGAGCACTATAGATGAATATAATTTACATTTAGAAATATAAATGACTTCTGGATTAGAGTTTTCGTAAGGTTACAAGTGTATAAGTATGTCAAGCCATTCAATACAGTACACGTATTTATCTTTATGCATGTACTCATACATACACGTACACCTTGTCTTCATAAGACTCTGGTATCACCTAAGTTTATGTGAAAACGTAGTTTTATAGTGCATGTGCCCGTGTAGTGATTTCATGATATGAATTTGCTTTTGATACATAGTGAGTGTTCTCAGTCCTTTATTTGCAATGTATTTATGACCTTACTCTGCACAGACTGGGCAGTTTTGGAAAGCAGTAGCCAACTGGCATCTTAAACTAGGGGAGAAAGGTCCAAGTTTCATGGGAGCTCCAAAGTTCTCTCCTTCTTTAATCATTGCATTTCTGGCTTTGCTTCTTAACTTCCTCTTCACTAAGATGCATTTTGTTTTGTTTGTGTGGCTTCTAAAAAAAATAGCATAATTCCTAGACTTTTTCAGTTGGTTTTTAAACTGGGTATTTTATTTAAAAGAAGAATCTTTCATTAGCTGTAGGTAGGATTTTTGAGCTCTCACATAAAGGCAAATGAAAAGTGGGAGAAACTGCAGCTCCTTGTAGAAGGTGAGTTGGAAAGCATGAGTGGAAGTTTTGCTGGCCCCTTGAAGCATGTGTGCACTTTGCCTCACTGCAACCAATATTTGGAAGTGAAAAAATGTGAGACTGTAAATGGGCAAGTGCAATATCTTTGCAGGTGGGATCCTAGAAAATACCACTTTTCCCATTGAGTCTTTGTACAGGGGCTTCCCCTCAGTCCTGCCCCTCTTCAAAAATTGTGAACAGGTCATTGCACTACTATTTACAAGAGTTAAACAGCACAGTTCTGCTGAGTACCTATCTGAATGCCTTCACCCCTCTGAAGTCATTAGAGACATCTGACAAGTACCATTTAGCAGAACTGGACACAGTGCTGGTTCCCCAGGATTCCCTTTGCAACCCAGCATCCCCAGCTAGGTGCTAGGTCTCCCCTACAGTGGGACATGTGGCTTCTGCAACAGAACCTCCCAGAAGCATGGGACAGTCTCTCCCAACTGCTGGCAAAACTATGGCGGCAGTTCAGCCAGGAGACTGCAAAATGAACGAGAAGAAAGCTGTGAAGTGAAAAAGAGAAGGTAACACACCACTTCTGACCTTCTCCACAGGGGGCTGGGATACACCACCCACCTCTTTGGAAGTGGGAGATGTATTAATTTGAAATGCCGCTCTTTCTTTTAGAGAGCAGCAGCATGCATAGCGCTTTGATATGAAGATTTTCAGTGTTGAGTACATTAAAAATGAGGATCTGCTTTGTTAAGCTCCTGAATAGTTTGCCAAAATCCTTTCTGTTACTTTAGGCAGAGCAGTGCTTTTTAAATCCCAGAAGCACTCCTGCTGGCCTTTGTTTGGTGTAGGAGTATAGCACAGCTGCACCTGGGGACAGGCAGAGACAGCATCATGGCACTAGGTAGCAATGGGAATAGATGGCCCTTCAAGTAACCCGGCTGAAAAAGTGTAAACCCTGAACTCATGTTACCAAGCTGGTATCTTCATTGTTATTTTAATGCCTGTGTTTTTTTCTTGTGTGTATATGTGTCTTCCTCGCTCCTACAGGTCCGCCCTTGTCCCCTTTATCCCTTCCTCCTCTTCCACCTTTCTTCCTGGTTCCTTCCTCCTTCCTCCAGAGCAACCCACGCTACATTTTCCTGGATTATCCTCTCTGTTCCAGTGCTTGGTTCTGGGTGACTTCTCCTCATTGCCTCTCCCCTCACATCCATTTCTCTTGCCAGCTTTGGGTTTAACACTTTTTTTTTTTTTTAAAGAAGAAACAGCAACCTGTGCTGTCTGATTTTATCCCTTAATTCCTCTAACCGTCCCCACAAGGACCCTAAATTCCATGTGTGGCAGCCCCTTCCCCCTGTTTTATGCTCAGCAGTTTTGAGAATTTCCTCTGTTATACAGAAAGATTTGGTATAGATGTAACTGTCAAATACCCATCCTATACCTTGCCTGACCTACTGTGGGTGGGAGGTATCCTCCTTGAGTGAGGAGGAGCAACAGGGCATCTGGGCATTCCCTCAGCCCCTTTTGTAGCTGGCTTTCATTGACTTAATGCTGCCCCTCCACAGGAGAGCAAGCCTCCTCTTTGGTTATAATTTTTAAATTTGTTTCCTTCCTGCCCTGGCTCTGATGTAACTCAAACTGGAGCCTACAGAGAAATTGTAGTCTCAAACCCCTGTAAGAGTCCCACCTTCCTGGGGTATGTTTGTGCTGCCAAAAAAGAGGGCCAGGGACCAGTCGCAGCCCTGTGGCTGTGCTGCTTGGGGCTAGTCCCCTGTGTTTGTGCAGATAAGTAATGGCTAGGAGCACCATATATTGTTTTTCACCTAACATCTCAAAGGAAGATTTCTCTTCTTTTAAAATGTTTCCTAAATGTTTATCCTTTTTTTAAACTATCACTGACATTTGTTTGAAATGGATGATCCTAAAGCTTTTGTGTATTTTTTTTTCTTGGACTAAACTATTATTTACAGGGGGAGAGGGGCAAGAAAGGCTCTAGAGGGTCTAAAGGGGATAAGGGAGACCAAGGAGCGCCTGGATTAGATGCACCCTGTCCGTTGGTATGTTCTGTTTCATCAAATGTATTGTTTTAAGATTTGTTGATGGAGAAGAAAGAAGGAAATAATAATGTAAATAATGGTCTTGCAGAAGTACAACACTGGGATAAGGCCCAGCCTGGTTCCCACTGCAGTCTATGGCACAGCTGCTGTCTTCGGTGGGGAACCACAGATCCTTTGAGCAATCAGGCTGTTGAGTGACCATGGTTATATTCCTTCCTCTCCTGGAGCTCACAAAGGTTTGGGGTACATGGGGATGTCCCATGTGCTGGGAGCCCAGAGCTTTCTCCTTTTGGATAGAGCCCTGTGTCTCCTTTGCTGCTAGTTATGGCTCTTCTCTGGAAATGTTTCATGTTATCATGTCTATGTAACAGCAAAACCTGAATGCTGTTTTTCTTGCCTTGGATAACGGCCAGCTGATCTGATCGCCCGAGAGCGACACAGGGCACTCAAGCTGCATTGCCCAGAGGGAAAACAGATCTCAGTTATTTTAAATGGGATACGTTTCTGTCAAAATATATTGTCTATAAATCTAGACAAATGAATAAATATAGGAATATGTATACATTTTCATCTGAACTCATGTGCTGCAGCAAACACTGCCAAAAATCTGTAGTGCTGCCATAAATCCCAGGAGTACTTGTGGATCATGCATCCAGAAATCCAGCTGCTGGGTTTCCTAGTGGGGATAGGAAGAATGGATGATTTCAGAATGGAGGAAACATTGTTCCCATTCTCTCAGATTTAACTTGGAGAAGTATCTTCTGACTCATAGATTATAGAAAAACAGAAAGGAAACTGCTCCTACTAATGATGCAGACAAAACTGAAACTGAAAACGTGGTCCATCTGTACTCTGGGTATGCAGCCGAGTGCCCTGCGACAGTCCCAGTGGGGGACGCAGCCACTCCTCCCATGACATGGAGGTGACTGCCATTAACTGAAATAATGATAGTGGTTGATTTCATAAACAGGGTCTCCGAGGTTTTAAAGGCGAGAAGGGTGAACCGGGGTTACCTGGGCTGGACGGCCTGGATGCCCCATGCCCATTGGTATGGCGTACCTTCCCTTTCCTGCATGTGCGTTTGCTTTTTCTATCTTGGTTGTTATTTTCTGATACCTCCGAATAGCTGCATGCCCTAGAAACACCTGCAATTCCTTTCTTACCCATCTCCATCCTACCTTCCCTCACGCTGCTGTGTCAGAAACAGGCCTTTGCCTTCGTGCTACAATTCACACCTGCTGTCAGCATTGCTTTGTGGCATGAGGAAAAAAAGTAGTAGGAATGAATTTACTTACAACTGCTTCAATTCTTCATTTGCATTCACTTTGAGAGCTTTTGGTAGACTAATGTGTGAAGATCTGCCTCTGCCCTGGCTTGGCTTTCTAGCAAGGAGCTGCAATGCTCCTATCTTTCATTAATTCTGTCTTTAAGTGCTTGTATGTGGCTAGCACAGCCTAACCCTACTCAGTACTACCTCAGTCACCCTATACATTAAGATGACTGAAAAAAATAGTTATCCTGGTAGCAAGCTAACATGAAACATATTAACGGGACACTTATCTCCCTTGCCTGCTGCTAGACAATTCCTATTTGTGATTCTCCCCGGAAGTCAAAATGGTACCCATAGCACCCAAGAAACTTGACTTTTGCATTGCCTGTTTCCCGATATCATCTTATTCAAGTATTAAAGGATGATAATTGTATTTATTGCCTCATCTAACCCAACTATTGTAGGACAAAGGTATTCAGGAGCACTTAACCTCAACTGATTCCTAAGTATCCCATTAAACATCACCAGTCTATTAATTTACTCTGAGATTTTCTGGAGATGCAGCATTCAGGTGAGGATTTTGTTCCTTACAGCAGTCTCAACAACTCCATAATACACTGAAACTCGTACTCCCCTGCCCTTGCAGCCCTGTTTGCCATAACTAGGTGTGCCTGAGGATGGTCATTCCAAGCTTTATGCACACTTAAAGATGTTTGATCCCATTTACATGGGATAGGATATCAGTTCCACTAGCTGGAAAAATGTGTCCCCAAGGAAAAAAGTCACATTTAGTCTGGAAAGTTTTCTTAGTTTCCTGAGGAAGCTATCCCTGAAATTGCCATTAAAACCCTTTGTTATTTGACCTTTGTGAAGAGATAACATTAGTCTTCCTTCCAGCATTCCATCCTTTGTGCGCTGCCGTTGTCTCTTGGGGACAGTGACTGTAACTGTGACTACTTCCAAGGTCTCAGTTGCTGCTCTGTAAATTCTGGGTAACAGAAAGAAACTCTTCTGCCAACCCCCCAGGTGAAATCATACCTGCCCAGAACAGTCCATAAAGGAAAAAAACCACAGCCATGTGTTTTGCCTCCCACTGATAATAGCCAGGTGTCTGGCTAAGTTTTGGCTGAGTAAAACACCTAGTTACACAGGCGCAAGGATTCTACCAGTGCCCTGGTAGGCTCAGTTAGGATTCAGCCCACGTGGCCATGGTAGAATGTACACTTCTTTTCATACCTATTTTTGTTACAGGAAACTTGCCAGAAAATCTGGTGAAATGGAGATGCCATTATTTTTTTATATATAGTGTTCTGGCATGCAAGCTAGCTTGGGAATGTGAATAAGCATGTTTTTTGATCCAACTAGGTTAAAAGCTTAGCATCCAGCTGACACATCCATGTGTGTAACTTATAGAGGCCATGAACTAATGCTTTACAAATCTGAGCTATGTGGAAGGAGATACTTGGTACTAATAAGCATGTCGTGTATCCGTTCGCGGCAAATTCGCCTGCAACAAACACTTCCTTGTGACCCTGGTCTTCCTTTGATCCCTAAGCTGTAACTCCCTGGCCTCCCATTCCTTCATGCACCTAACTTCCCATCTCCTCCTGCGATGTACCACACCAGTCATTCCTACCACCACCAGTGTACCAATGGGAACGCCACAATTTACCCAGTAATCAACCTGTAACTCAGTTTTTCCACGGGGCGGGGGGGAGGGAGAAGAAATATCACAAGGAGACCACAGTCTGAAAAATGCATTTGAAAAGCAATACGGTTATAGCAGTATGGTAACGTTCACTTCATCAGTCCCTTCAAAGTGCATCTCCTTTAAATAGTTTATTTCTTGATATACTACTGTGCATTTGCTTTTTTGTTTGGTTCTTTTCTTTTCCCCTTCTCCAGTGGGTCAATATGCACTGCGGATTTCTTACGTAGTGCTTGAAAAAGTAAGAACTGAGTCATTTGAAGGAAGAAATGTGCCTGGATCATGTGTTATACAATTTCAGCCCCTGCTCTTGAGTTTTCCTGGGGAACAGGAATAGTCCATGAACCTGACACACACACACACCGCAGAAGTATTTGACTTCTCATGTTAGAGGCGTACCTCCTTTGACTTTATCTCCTGCTCGAGCACCCTATCATTGACATAATTTCCTGTTTTCTTGCATCAAGTAGGGCTGCACTGAGATGAAGTTAATGGCAGTAATTCACAAAAGCACTTCTCAACTATTTAGCCTCAGTCTTTTAGTAGCACACCCCTTAAAGTATACAACCTTCTTCATTATTGAAAAAAAACCAGCTCACATGCCAACCTTGGGATGTGTGGCCCAAGACTTCAGGGTTGCAGAACTGGCAGGGGATTTTTGTAGAAATCTCACTGACTTTATTGAGGCAAAAGCCCACTCTCAGGGAGTCAGCTGAGACATCCTCAACCAGCATAGGGGCTGCCCAGCTGCTTGCCTTCCTAATTTCCCTGGAGCAGGATCTTCTCAGAGGCAGGAAGGGACATCCGAGCAATCTCCCTCAGGATAACGCAAACCCTTTAACAAACAGGGCAGAAAGGAAATGGAGGTTTTTTCCAGACCCTCCTCAGGACCCAAGGTTAATGCTGCCTCTGGGGTTTGCTTATAACCTCAGCATTATAGAGTCAAGCCTGAGGATATAGACCAGGCATCGTGCGCTTTCCACTGCCAACTTCCTGCAGTATTTTCTGGGCTGAATGGGACCTCCTGTGTTCCCCCTTCCTTCAGCGAAGCCTGGCTAAACACCTTCCTTAGTGAGGAAGGAGAACAAGCCTACGGACCTCGTGTACATAACTTCCTTGTGTAGCCTGCAGGCAACCCCCCACTTCAGCCCCAGCCCTTGCTCCAAGCATACTGGTTAGGTCAGCCAGAAGCCTGGGTCACTCCGAAGGGATGAGGAATATCTCTCAGACTATTCCTCCAGTCCTGGTTCAGACTGTTTGTTGCAGCTGTAATAGTTAACCCATTCCTTCTTTCCTCCATCTCTGCACTATTTACTGTCTCCTAAACTGCTGCTTCATCCATCTTTTTTGCAGGGGGAAGATGGTCTTCCAGTTCAAGGCTGCTGGAATAAGGTAAAATAATCCTGGAAATGTTGTGACTGTGCTGTACTGGCAGTGCTACAGGTCTTGCTCTTGTTTTTCAGTGAGAATTGTTATTTGTGGCCTTTGAGCTGCCTGGCCTTGAAGTGCTCTAACATTTGCACAAAAATTAGGTTTTCACCTAGTCACCTCTGTTCCCAGAGGCTGGGAGCTGGCATACATACCCCAGGTAACCTGGGTGTCACAGGAGGCTGGTGGCAGTGGGACAGAGGTTCACGACTTGCTTTCGGCAGAGTGAAGGAGCTGTGGCTCAGGGCCCCTGTATGTCCCTGTCGGGCTCTCGGCACCAGACTCCACAGTGCTCCCACTGAAGCTGGCCTGGCAGCTGGGCTGCACCACAGGGCGAGGGGCAGACCCTGCTCCAAGGAAATTGAGTTGTTTGCTCGATTCTGGGCTGACACTGAAAGGGGGTGTAAGTCCCTCTCCCCTCCATTCTCCCTTTGTTTCTGATGGTTCAGCTGCCTCAGGAGTCCCCTTCTGAGGTTCCCATAGACCCCTCTGCCACTCCTCAGGGTCTAGCCCACTTTAGTACCTGCTGTGTGCATTAACGCCCAGTACTCAAGCCACAGTGATCACAAAAAGTGGAGGCAAAGGGTCAGGCTGGATTGAACCTCCCATCCTCGCTGCGTGGGAAAGGTGCAAAGGATCGTTGCTGAGATCCAGCACCATCTCTGTTCCTTCTGGAGACCCGGGAGCCAGCTTCCCTCACACAGTCCCACTGTCCTTCCGTCCCATGAAGTGGTCCTTCCCCCTGCTGAGCTGTCACTAATGTTTGTTAGTGAATTGTCACTAACACCCGTTTATGTTTTCTTTTGCAGTGATGATTCTAACCCTGGACTGGCCTGTGTGTGTTATTGTACATAGAATATTTATTTTTATACAGTGTTCTCTGAAATGCCAAAAGTTATGCATTTTTACAAATTATCAAAAAGCTGCATATTTTTTGTACAGAAAGTACTAGACCTCCCTTCTTCTCTGTTTGTCAGTTCTCTGTATAATTCTATGTCTGCATTATGCTTGTTTTGTCATGGAGTACAGCTGTAATATTTACATGATATTTGTGCACACATGATGAATATAGGAACTTAATAAATTATTGCATTAAAAGTGTCCAAAGGAACTGCCCTGTATAGATTTTAAGGTCATTTTCATTTTTCAAGCTGGAATCATTCAAGACTATTTCAAAATATTATGTATTTTTATTAAAGTGAAATATTAACAGTTTTGTGGTGACTAAATTAAGGTATTGCTGGAAAGACTCACGGTAGCAACTGCACAATTGGAAGTTAGAGATTCCATGATTAATAGTTATCAAAGGCTGTTTCTTGCTCAGATTCAGACAACCAAGCGCAGCCTCCCGCCAGCTCCTCTAGAGGCTGCTCCGTGGCCATACAGGAACGGTAACACCTTCCCCAGAAGCTGTGGAGTTCGCATGTACAAAGAGAATCTCTCAGTCTTTTGCCTCTGGCTAAAGCAGAGCACCTCCCATGATCTGGAAATAATAATAAATTACAATAAAATAAAAATAAAATAAAGCACTTCCCATGAGCTGGAATAACCGTCATGACAACGAGCCCTGGTCGCAAGGAATTCTAACATCTTTCTAAGTTGTAGGCCTGCGAGTAGCTTAATTAAAGCCTCATTTAAAATTAAGCATATGGCAGAATACCTCAATGATATCCTAATGAATGTTTTTTAGATAAATCAATCCAGATGGCTTTTAAAAATGTTAACCAAAGGTCACAGGCAAATTTGCAGAGCATGTCATTATAATTTGCATATGTACTTCTTAATTATCCTTCTTGACCTACCTTTGTTAATAATGTCTCAAGTCTGAACTACCCATCAAGAAAAATTATACTATCAGACTAAAGCAAACATCACAATTCTTAGAAAATGAGCAAAGGAGTGGAAGCCTAAATCTGTTGCTGAAAACGCATCCACTTTCCTTGGTCCTTCATGTATGTAAAGGAGAAAGACAGTTTGCACCCTACAAGTTTCAGGGGGATAGAGAGAAGCTATCAGTATTTAAAAATCACAATGGAGAAACACAAGTGGTAGTTCATTGGTTAGACGGATCCACAGAAGTCCTGCTCTTTGCATAAAGCAGCCACTACAAAAGGAGCTCAGCACGCTCTCTCACAGCGTCACTGTATAGATTTTACCACCAGAGTTCCTGTGGTACTGTACGTATGGATCACAGGCTGTGCTCACAACAGCTGCTCCTGGCAACAGCTGTGCCAGATGAAGTGGTCACCACCACCGCTGCCTCCTATAGTCAGCTCTTCATCTGATGACAGATGAAGAGCTATTAATTAGTCATTTTTTCCAACCGATTCTGTACAGCCTTTTAGCACCATCAGAGTAAAACAACAGAATAAGAACTGTGGTTCGCTTGTATGCAGAGGAAAAGGCCTGACGGGCACTGCCCAAAGAACCGAGCTCAGCCCCTGACCTTTGCAATCCATTTGTCACCTCACCCTTTCTGAAATTTACTGAACATCATCTAAAAGCCAGGGAGGTTTCTACCACTCTATGTCCCTTGCCTCCTTGTTCTGCAGGCTGTTCCCAACTCCTCAGATTGCTCTTGCAGTTTAGGAAACTCCTTGCAACTTTCAACCTAAACTAATTAATGATATTTACAACCATTTCTTCTCATGCCAACATTGTTCTTTGAATGAAACATTTCCATGCATGATGTTTTCCTGAGATGCTTGGGGTACTGGAGCTGAAACGACACAGAAAGAAAATGAACTGCAGGGCAGCAAGGGATACTTGTTTGTTTTCTCAGTAATATATCTTGTTAATGTAAGCCCCAGCTCCCTATTATAAGGTCTTTGCAGTTGTGAAGCTTAGCTAATTGGAACAGCACTTATTTAAACAAATGCCACACAACTCTGGTGCTTTAATTACACACCTGTTAAATACAAAACAGTTACAAAGGGCCTGACCAGGTATACTGATGGTGCCTTGGCTACAGAAGGTTATAGTAGTGGTAGTGGTGAATTTCTTCTCTGGTCTTGTAGCACTCAGCCCACAAGATAGCTAGTTTGAATGCTTCAATCTCTTCTAAAAAAATGCTGGCTATATTTGATCCTCAAAACCTTACAGATACCTAGAAGAACCTGCACATGCCTCCTGTTCCCTTTGGTGTCTATAGTGTGTTCTTGTTTTGTGCTATTTGTGATTGCACTGCATGGGATTGTCTTTGCTTGGGTTTGTCGTATCTAAAAGCAAACAAAGGGTACATCTGTTACCTTGTCTTGACACAGCTACTGAAAGACAAAGGAGTCTTGAGGTGATACGGCATCTGTTTTATTTTTTGGGCTGTTTTTTGACTGATGTATTTGTGACAGAGAAAGCTTTTGCTTGAGACACAGGGGACCTTGAAATGCAATTGACAGAACTCCTGAAAGTCCCTGATTTGTGTCAGCAAAGAGGCAGGGGAGGAGGGATAGTCTGAGCAAAAGAGGTTTAATTTCTTCACTTCTAGCTTTGCCCCAGCATAATTCTTCTGTTATCAGTGGAGATGCTCCTGGCTTAACCAGTGCAAACCACAAGAGACTTTGGTGCCACAGCTTCCACAGGACTCAGCTACTTTCTGTCAGCAAAACACAGACACACGCACGGTCTCATCCTTATTACCTGTTTCTTTATCTCAAATCATTCTGCTGGGCTCTAAAGGTGCTTACTGTGGGCAGCTTATTGTAGGACCCTCAGAGACTTGTTTAATGCTTCCGTTTGGGTTCCCTTCAAAAAGCTGAACTTAATTCAGTGTAAAGCATTTTAAAACCTTTTTGAGACTGATATTTTGGAGGAGTATCTACTGACTTGAAAATTTGGTTAATTTCTACTTCCATTTGCAAACCAGCAGCTCCCTTTGCACCTTGGGAAAAGGCACTGATAGACTTCAGCTGTGGAGAAAACTCAGCTCAGACCTAATTCTCAAGATAGCTAATTCCCACACATTTCTGTAGGAAGCAGGCACCTAAGCAGGAGTAGCACACCTAAATGTTTCAGTGAGCTCAGGCTGTGACACGAAACACTGACAGACAGTGCTTAGCAGGTATGAGTATTTTGATAATCCCACAGTGCCTCTCCATCAGTTTTGCCCCTGTTGGGCATTGAGTCATGAGCTGGGCATTGAGTCATGAGTGTCTCCCACAGATGACTAAGAAAACTGCACCTCACATGGCATACGCACAGAGGGAAAGGACTCACGATTATTTGCAGCAGTTGCAGTAAAATATAAAAGATGAAAGACAACTGATCTAGCACTGGGGAAAAAGTATGCGTAAAATAACTGCCCACCTATCAGAAAGGTAGGAAAACAGTGACAAACATGCCCTGTGGCTGCTGCAGATGGCAACCTGGGGTTTTTTAACTGAAGTAGAGAACTTTTCAGACTGCTGTTCCCCCAACCCATAGCTCCTCATATTGATGCAATCTCACCAGCCACTGGGGATAAACCAAAGGCTGCGAATCAGTGAAACTTTCCTGATTAGCTGCTCTTCCTGACAGGAAGTGCCTTGCATTTCAAGAAAAAACCCAAATGGTTGAAGCTGGGTTTGCACCACCCTGAATCTGACAGTTTAGTTTCCGGGTCCATCCCTACTGAAACCTGTAACTGGTTTGCTGTTGCTGTTGATGATTGTTACTTCTGCCTGGCCGTTTTCATGTGAAACTGTTTGTCTGCCACTTCAAGGGTCAAACTCCTTGGCTGATAGCCAAAAAGTGAGACAAGTCTGAGGGTGGAGAAGCTTGATAAATGAAAGGAGAAGAAGGACCTTCCTGAAGATTTGCTGGAGATGTTTTGCAAGTTTCCTCCCTGGAGCTTGGGAAGAGTTCTTCAACTGCCCACCACGAATCTGTGCCCAGATGCTGCCTGCTGGGGCTGCGGGAGCTCGGCGTGCCAATGCCTTCTGCTTGGCTTTCTGTCTGCTCCCAGAGGCCAGTGGCAGGGTTTGAAAATGACACCATTTATATTCTTTTTCTTTGGTCATTTTCACTTCACTCTATTATTGTGGTCAGACTCTTTGGATGAAGAATTAGGCTCATTTTCCAGCAGCTGCTGAATAAATGAGTGCAAGACATAGGCAATATTTCTGTGGGGAGATTCTTTGATCCAAGAAATCCTTCTTGAACAACTATCCTTAGAACAACCAGTAAAACCCCACGTGTCCAGTTTAGAGTGCTGCTCAGAGAGGACATGATAAAACCTTTATGCTACTGTTTCTGGTTGCCAGATGATAAACTTCCACCTATACCATTGATGATTCCATCTTTAACCTTTTCATCACAAACTTTCTTCTCCCGTTCAGTTATAAAGACATGACTTCCCCCCCCCTGCAATGGGAAAACCATTCTGGATTTTGAAGGCATGAAATATCTTGTCAGAGAAGGAAAATATGGAGTGTGGAAAAAATCTGGTTTCACTGAATAATTCCTTTGCTTCCTGTACTTCTGCTTTGGTCTCCACCATGCACGCTGGATGGATTTTTTTCTGGGGCCCTCCAGAAATATTCTGCTGGCCCGTTAAGGCCCTTTTTGTGGGTACCTCTCAACAGATGTACTTCCAGATGGAAAATAAGGATCATGAGGGCTAATTTCCGCTGTTACATGGTTTAATACATTCACTGAAGGAAAATAAAGGTTTGGCAAAGTGCTGAGGAGTGCAGAGGACGTTTTCCAGCTGCCTGACGGGTGGAATATACAACTCTGGATACTTGTACCAACTGCTGTGCAAATCTGGCACCACCTACAGCTCCCATTGATGAAGGTTAAATTCTATTCACGTGTACTCTACAGCTCCACCACAGTTCTTGCAATTTATCAAAAAACCTAAAATTAATTAAGTACGTATATAATGAACATGACTCACAACATTTCTACTTCACTGAGTGCATTGGGATTCCCATTTGCTCAAGCACTAAAACACATATTTAACTCTGAGCAAGTGATTCCTGTGGGCCTAAATGATGCTATTTGCATGTTTAAGCACTCTAGTGAATCAGGGCCATTATTATTAGCGTTAATGAATGATGTTATCTAAATCAGCAGGCAGAACTAAATGAAAAACAATTCACACTGCAATTCAGAGAGAAAGCGCTGCTTTCAAATTCAAAGTTTTAAAGTGCAGCGAGTCCCAGAAAGGCTTAACCTTCATTCACACACCCTTTGCCAACTTAGCTGGAATAATCCTGACCTTCTGATCATGACACCTGTACCTGGCACCCATCTCCTTTCATCAGTGCAGGGAAAGTCTACTGTTAATATAATCAAGGATTACAAAGAGCAGGGAAAAATCTTCTACTTTCTGTTTCGTCTGAGGAAGTGCAGATTTTTTATTAAGATTTCTAACAGATGTATTCAGTAAACAGAGTAACAGGGGAAGAAATTGTTTCAGTTATGAACAAGGCTGATGAAAGGGTTAATTTATTTTATTTGTATTTTTTATTTTTTACTTTTTTGTGGGGGGAGGAGGGAGAACCTGACCAGAACTGCAGGCGGTAGGTGTGCTTTTTTTCTTCTTTTTTAATGAAAACAACTATATATATAGTTTGATAATGTTACTTTTCTTTTTATTAATGATTTTTGGGAATGATTTGTTTGCTCTTTTCTGTTTTCTTGTGTTTTCTTTTAGGTACATTTTTTAATGGGCTTTTGGAATAAGTTTGTAAAAGTTCCTCACCCAAAATGTCCTAAGGACATTCCTGTTGTGTTTTTTTTCTTCCTAAGCTCAGTAGTAAAATGGTGCTTTCCACAGGCAAACCACTTTTTAACGGGGATAAATGTACCCACACAGGCCGCGCCTAGGGACCAGGACCAGTGACCTCTCCCAGGCAAAATGGTCTCTCCAGAACTCTTCATTTACATTTACAAAATTCAAAAGGGCTATGTTAGGAACCAGTTGATGGAAAATGGTCTCTTCTGATCTTAGGTGGTCTGTCATAAAGCATCTAGTCTGACAAGAGTCGCTGTGTCCTCTTCAGCAGCATTCTACAGCCAAAAGTCTCAGGCTTAGCTAGAAACCTCTCAAATAGCAATTAAGAGAAACATGTTTTCTTGAAAACAGCAAGCTGTTGGTAGTTACCCACTCAAGTATTGTTGACTACTACTCTTACCATGGTTTTCCCTTCTCTAAATCCAGCAGTTCACTCATGTTCGAGCTTATCTTTGGGCTTTGCTTCATGCTGAGCCTCCATGCAAATGCTCTGCTGGATAAGGGTCTCCCTTTCTTTTACACTTTTTTGTTTTTTCCCCTTTCCCTGTTTTTGTCCCTATTGCTTCCAGGTGTCTTTGTCCCAGACAAAATGGCTACTTTATTTTCTGCCTTTTGAGAGAATTTTTGTTGGTCACATTTTGATCGTTTTTCCACTCATTTTTATTATCTATCCTTTCTGCTATACTATACTTCTTCCCTTCTTTTACACCTTCTTTGTCAAACATTTTGACGTGATGAAAACATCATGACAAAACATGAACGAAGATTGTAGATGTTTGCTGATAGTTTTTGAAGTTGACTGTAAAGCTTCTAGTATTTCAAATGCTAGGTAGCAAGACCAGTTTAGCTTTATAGCTTTCTTATGATTTTGTTTGCTTGTTGAAGTTATTAAATACATTTCTTTTTTTTTTTTTTTAAACAGACTCAGAATTAGTAAGAATATTGCAGATTTTTTTTTTTTTTTTAAGAAAAACCTGCTAAACTTTTTTTTGCTGCAAAACATGACTTTGTTGAACTGCTGTCACACACAAGAGTTTAGCAGGTTAGGCATATTTAGGTAGCTGTGAAAGGACTGGTTGTGAAACTTGTGGAGCGGAACCTGTATTCTTGCTTTCCATTGCTTGCTGTTTGTCAGCGCGTTGTCTCTGGTGGGGGTTTGCTGTGAGTGTAAAATTCCATTTTGTGATAATTCCATTGTTTTCTCACAGTAATGTTTCAACACATTGCTTCAGTAAATCTTCCCTTCTACTCTCCTGCAAAGATTTGCCTTTACCCTGATGTTTCACACCACTAGCAGTGCCACAGGCCAAGCAGTTTCACCCTTCTGGGGAGTCTTCCAAAGGCAGCATGCTGCCTCCTGAAATTCTGCAGCCTTTTCTGCAGCAGTGTTAGGTCAATGAAAAGCAGAAATAGACATTTGGTAGCCAATCCTTGGCTGTGTCAACAGAGCTATCTGTGTGGTCGCAGCATGACCACACTGAGAACTGACCTACCTTGAAAAACAGCCTCTCAAAACCACAGAGCACCTAAAGTGAGAGAGAAAAAGGCAAAGCTTACACTGGCACAGCCACACAAGTGCACGTGGACTGTCAGTCTGTAACAGCACCAGAGGCAGAGGTACCTGAGTGAGCGTGAAGCAGGGATGTGGAGCAGAAGCCACGAACACAGCACAGCAGCAGAGGCCTCCAGTGGCCTACTCTGGGCTGCTTCTTGGCTGCAGCACGCACTTATTCTCAGTCATTCTTTACACTTCTTTAACCAAACAGGACTACTCTGTTATTCCTTTTTGTCCCTCAGCATTTTAAATTTAAAGATACGAGAAACTGGGGTAAAACACTGTCATTGTTGTGTTCCTCACCCCCTCAATAAAAGGAGGACTGCGCATCCCTTTGATGCAGGGTGGAATGTCCTGACTCCACAACTTTCTCATGGGTTTTAATGATGCCAAATTAACTTCAGATGTTGAACAGCACAGTAATGGGAGGGGAGTTTCTGATTTATGGGGAAAACTTGCAGATGCCATGGGCTTTTCAGCAGTACAACTTGCAGTGCCTCAGTTACAGGCCATATCTACATCACTCATGTCGTACTGCAGCAGTGGGTAGGTCTGAAGAACAAAACAGGTCCTGCCCAGGAACTGCCTTGTTTTGGGAGGTCTAACTGCTGACTGCTCTAGTCTGGCCTAGTGGACTGGCTGCCATTAGTAGTTCGGGCATGAGGCTTGCTGCTGGGGCTCACCTTCTGGTTCAGCATCACCTAGCACGATCAAGAGATTTGCTTTAAAAGCACACCTTTAGGGAATGCGGAGCCACTGCAGGCATTCCAGGCCACAGCCTGCAACCTGCTCTAGAGCACGTGTACCCACAGGAGAGCGTCCCCCATCCAGGTGAGGGAGCTCTACTAAGAAACCTGTGGGGTGTCAAGTAGATGCCCCCTTAGCATCCAAGAGTCCTCACAGCAACAGAAAACTGCTGCCAGATGTACTTCCCCCACGCCTGGAGTGCTTGTGTTGTTGGCGCTGCCCCTGCTTCTCATCTCTGTACAGTTTGGACACCTGATTATTTGATACTGGCACACTTTCTGTCAGAGATCTGCTCGCCAGCCAACATCAGTCAAATATTAATGACCTAATTCCTGCAGGAGAATGATTTCTGAAGCAATTTGTTGTTGTTACATATCTGGTTTCCTTGAATTTTACAAGACAGATTTTACTTTTTTTTGGTTTTCCTTTGGTGGCATAGAATGTACAATATTTAATATACTTGTAGCAAAGTGATGAGTTATGAGTAGATCTTGACAGGGCATTGTTTCTGCATATCTCTTTTAAACACTGATTTATTGAGACATTTAAACCTGGATACCTTTTTACAATTTTTTTTTATATTGAACTTTTCAGCCTGTATATTAAATATCCACTGTTATCTGGCATTCATTAATGTAAGTGCTGTAATATACTTTTGTGTTACCAGTAATTATTACTGTCATTGTGCTGATTCTAAGCCATTATTTCAACTCCTTTTGACATAGCTTAGTTACTTGGAATTTTCTGGCCTTCAAGAAAATTCCATACTAAATAATTGCTAGAATGAAGAGAACAAAGGGCTGTTCTTTCCAAAATCTTTTCAACTCCAGTAGCAGCTTCTTCAGCCACAATGAGGATTTGCTTTTTCTTTTCCACTTCTTCCTTGGTAATATGACAACATTTGATTTGTTTTGTTTTCTAATCCTGGAAATTCTCAATTCCATGACGATCATTTGTAGCAATATTTTAGAAAAGCAGAGATAGTTGTGCCATAAGGAGTCATTGATCATAACAGAATTGAAATATTGCAATTATTTTGTTTTTCTTTATAAATATTTTTCCACTATTAAGCTTTTAAGTAAATCTTTTCTCAGTGTGATAAAAAATTGAAAAGACACTACAGGATTAAACACTTAACACGTACAAGGAAAGGGATTCAGTTAAATTATTTCCCTCCATATGAATGAAAAATAGCTTATGAATTTTTGTCAGGACAAAAACTGTACCTCAGTTACCTATTTGCTGTGTGCATTAACTAAACCAGTGATTTCAATGAAACCACAGCTGTCCTTAAACTAGGGGTACACTTAAAGAACTTGCTGAATCAGTGCTCAGTAGTGAAGTTCAGTTTTGTAAAAGTAAGCTGCTGCTTAATTATAATGCCTTTAAAGCATTTGTACCTTCTTGTAAAAGAATGAAATTTTATGTGGTTAATCACCAAGTATCCATGTATCAGATAAAGAAAATAGTGCTTATTTTATTCGGAGGTGCTGTTTTATATTATGATGAAAACCTCTATGCAAGAGCTGTACATTGCTATTTTAAATACCTTAGCCTATTCACAACATCATTATGAGAATAACAATGAGAGATTACAGGAGGAAGTTAGTTTGGGGAATGGACTTTTGGAAAACTAAAGGAGGGCTGAAAAACCAGGCAGGAGGTAACGAAAAATGTCTTGGGCTGGATGGTAGTTGCAATGGTAAACGTGACAGCATATTTAAAGTGTTACCCCTTCGTTTTCCAAGAGGAGTCTGATGAATTCCCTGTGCCTTGTGTTGAAGCTTTACTCCTTTGTGTCAATGTTTTAGTGAGGTTTCTATTTTAATTTGTGTGCCATGCGTATTCCAGTACAATCTGCATTTGTTACATATGATGTACATACATTCTTCTCCCCTTTATAAAAACACCTGTTTACTTACACACAGTTTCTGTCTTTTGTTAATGACAGCTCATGCAAATAAACAACCATAAATTCACTTAGATATTGTCTTTCCACTTGGGGATAGTTTTTAGATTAGTATCCTAAGGAAGTCACACCATCTGCTGTTTGCCAGTTAGCCCTAGTAACTATGGAACTAAGGGGCAAATTTCAGCCAATTTGGCAGGGGGACAGAAGTCTCAAAATTACTGTTATCACCAGTTCTACGAAAATAGATGGCTAGATGGAGGAGGGAGTCCTACTTAAAGCCTGTGCTACGGGAAAGGCAGCAACATCAGCTGAGCCATATTACTAGACACTGGGGAACCTGGATGGGAGAAAGACAGCCTGATTCTTCCTGCTGTATGAATAGCCTTGGTGGAACTCTTTCTTAAGACATGCAGTTAATCAACCATAAAACACAAAGCTACACGAATTGTGGAACTGAGGGAGCGAGTGCAAATGGAGGGGACTGAGCCAAGACCAGAGGAAAGTAGAGACTGATTCTCTGGTTACGCCCATGTGGAAATGATCATGATTATCAGCTCTGTGTATTGTCTCACTTCCCTCAAAATTGAGAGAATCAATAACAAGGCGTATATCTATCTCAAAATCCAACAGATGGTGCCTATTTGCTAAGGGATCCTATCTAAAGTAAAATGTTTGCTCAGTTTTTAAGAATCCCTGCTAATATGGGTGGAAAAAAACCACAACAAATCAGACGACTGAGCGTTTGGCAAATGGTCTGGGGACAGCAGAATCTGTCCAGTTGACTTGGTCTTGGCAAGGCCCCGTAATAAGGGGGAAGGTGCCTTTGGCTTCAAATGCCATGGCAGCTATTTCGATGATTGCATTACACCCCACAGTGATATATTCCTCACATCTAACTTTAGATACCTGAAAATCAGACACCTACATGGGAACAAGTTTCCCTTGGCTCCTTTTGCAGCCAAAGGAGAGAATCAGGCAGCTCCAGGAACATCCATCTCTCTCTCCCTGCTCTGCTTACTCCTCTTCTCCTGTACACCTGGGTTTGTTTCTGTGTTAGCCCAAAGGAAGCATGTGCACCGACACAGTGGTGATCCCTTGAAATGAAAGTGATTAACTGAAAAACCTTTAGCTCTCGAGTTGCCAGACAGCAAAAGTTAAGCGCCTCACTCCTGACCTCCGCTGGGTACAGATATAATGAGCCTTGGATCACGAAGCAAAATCCTCAAGGATCTGGATGTTTAACAGTGACTGAAGCCTTGAATTACATAGAAAAATGAACATATTTGGATGCTCCAACTTGGAAAGGAGAATGTGTTTGAAACATATGATTTCTACAATTCCTTAAGGCTTTAAGGTCTTTTGCTTTATAAAAATAATGGCTCCTGGATATATATCAGTATACCTTGGAAGGACAGGAAAATTTTGCACTTGTGCAATAAATAACTGTGTTGGAGGTTTGCTGCCTCAGACAAACATGAGCCCCAGAGGTAGGCTTGTTTCAATGTATTTAAAGGCCACAGTTTGAGACACTTATTTTTTTCCCCCAAGGGCTCTACGGTTAGCAGGAAAAAATAGTCACTTATTCTAATGATTTAAATTGCCTGTTTTAAATCAAACTGAGGAACAATTATGAAAGCAGACAAACAAGGAGTGTTGTCCTGTCTTGTGGAGTTTCTCTGAAAAGAACTTGGAGCTTAATGGTCCCATCCAGAAAGACATGTTTGTAAATGCCACCAGAGGAGAAAGCCACAGCTCCAAAGTATAGCAAAAAGCATAGCTGCGAAGGGACAAACATCTTTATTAGCACAGGGAAAACTGATTAGACATAACTACAAAAAATCCATTTGCAAAATTGTGAGAAGTGGAAAATATGATCTAGTTTTAAACCTGAGATGCCAGTTTGCTACGTACACTGCAGTACAGATCTGGAGTGATCTGTAGATGAGTGACTTGAAGATCAAACGGTGCAATGACACAGTGCTACATCTTTGCTCCTCCAGCAAAGCCACGTAATTCTACAAATGCCAAAACCAAGAATTGCACCAGAATTCCCCAGACACCTGCTGTTGTGTCATTTTCTGTACTAAAAACTGTGCTACAGTAAAAGCATAAGCATATTGTTGCAAATTGTTTGCCTCAAGAAATTCACATGCGTTACAGAGATTAAGGCTTTGATGCCTCTTAGATTGGCACTGCTTGGTTATCATGTTTATTTGTGGCTCACAAGCTTATCACTTCAGCCATCCAGCTTTCCTCAAACTCAGAAACTGAAATAGGGGTTTTTTTACCAGTTAATATCAAAATTGCACTCCTTTGGAGGCACAGGGCAACAAGCGAAAAGAATCAGCTGTGTCCTTTTTCATATCACCCCTCAGTTTTCTTAGCTATAAGTCCTAACCTGTTTAATTCTCCAGAGATGGCCATTCCCTATGCGTCATCAGCACAGCATATTCCCCTATACCCTGCCCATTTCTGGCTAGTGATTCTGAGCTGTGCAGAGGAATCCTACAGAGTATTCATCAACTGAACACAATGTTATTTTCTGGTTTTTGTTCCTTTATTATTTTTTCCATAATTCTGAAAGATATATTTGTAAATCTCCATTTGACAAAAAAAAAAAATTATTGTGAAAAAGCATAGCCGTTCAAATATTTGTGTTAAATTAGTATTTTTACTTAAATGACTAAGAAATAATTGAGTCAAGACAATGATCTCTGCAGTCTGCATTGATGTGTTTAAGGATAAACAACAAGGATGAAAACGCTTTCAATTTCTTTTTTTAAGCTAATAAGCACATTTAACTTCTAGAATCACTTGGTATTTGGGCAGGAAAGACCTCTCTCCTTCTTGCTTATTTGTTAGCTAATCTTTGACTTCTAAAGACACCCTAACCATCAGCCTACCTTAAACATCATGTCAGAATCTGACACATACAAAACCATTTAATTCTGAAGTACATAGAATGATCTAATTAAAAAAATACTACTACAAGAGATTTCTGTAAAAACTTAGGATTTAGCTTTTCTGGTTTCAAATAAAAGCTCATTGTACATGACCTACTAGCATAATAACCCCATAAGCAGTATGGAGGGTGGAGGAGAGGATAAAAACTGGCTCAAATAGGGAGAAAAAGTTATGACAGAAATATAGATTATTTGCAGAACTCAATTATTACTTCCGTTACCTACTGCCATATTATATACACACATCAACTTTGATCATAGTAGGTTATCCTAATGACATGACAACACTTACACTGATTTGATAAAATTCCTGGATTATATAAGCCCATAAGATAGAGCTTTCAGAGTACTCGACATTGCTGTACTGCCAGGACAACCCTGGCTGCCTGCCAGCCTAAACACGAGTAAAGCTCTGTCTCTTGGTTCTGAAGCTATGAAATATTCATTACAATGTTTGAGATATAACAGCTTCTGTCCAAAAGCGAGACTGCCATAAACAGGCTGCTTTTACAATAGCTGGAGAGTTAGGCAGGCAGCAGTCTATAAATGCTCCATCAATAGATATGTTGTTTATTTTGACAAAGTAACAGATTGTATTTGCACTCAGAAGTCAACCAGCAGAAGGTCTTAGCACAACCCAGTGAGGGCGGACTCCACTCCTGCTGACTGGGGAAAGCTCTCTATTGATTCAGCATTGCAGATTTTTGTCTTGAAGAATGCTAGTTAGCAACAATTCTTCCCTGAAGAGATAGATCTAAATGGCCAGAACATACAGTTATTGGGACCAAAAATCTCAGACTTTGTCATCTTCTGCATCACAGAATTTGTAAAGATATCCACCATGTCAGTACTTCACCATGTGGTTTAGGTGACCTACTGCTTATCACTTTTCCATTGCAGCCCTAGTGTTCAACACTGAACTCTGAGCTGGAGAGAAAAACCCGTGTATCTTAGGTGCTCTAAAATGCAGTTACTGCAGAACTAATTCACATGTAGTAATTCTCTGTTCAAATGCTGTCTTGCTCTGATCTGTTCTACTCAAAAATTGTTTATTCTTGTGTCACAAAGCAATTCAGAATCTTCCATAAATTCTTGAAGCAACATAAAACATACATAAATGCTGTTAACATTTAGATTAAGGACAAGCGGTACCCACTGGAGAAAGAAATAAAGAGGTGAAATTTACTTTACAGTGGGAAAATTAAAAAAAGCAAAGGCAGGAAAATTAAAACCAGCAAAGGCAGGAAAATTAGTATTAAAATTCAGACATCTATGACTAACTTAAATAAATAAAAACAGTGGTATGCTATGAAGGTCTTTGACCTCCTCCTCACTCACAACCCTCCGGCACTCCTGCTTCCTTCAGCCTCATGCCGTGGGGAGGCTGCATTATGATCTGTGAGTTGATGGCGATTCCTTAGCCGCTTCAAGGACAGCTAAGTGTCTGGGTTTTCTCCATGAGGATGCTGCTTCCCTGAATGCAGAAACACTTCCCACACTGCAATCCCCACAGAAATAATGGAAGCAGTAGTAGAAACCAGCTGCAAGGTAGAAGATCCCTTCTCTCATACCTGCTCTACTGCACAGTGACTTGCTCAGGACCACTGCTAGGATGTACTGTTCTCACTGATGATGTGAAAACTGGTAACAAGCTGGTGTGGGTGATAAAGAAAAAATTGAGAGAATTAGATTCTTATTTCAGGGAACACAAAAGCCGTATTAGGAGGCCGCAGACCCACACTCACTGAATGTGGTAAGCCTCTTCTAAGGCTGTGATGCTTGATGACATTATACTATGAAAGGCAAATGTGAAGAGGAGCCCAACCCTTACATCAGTTTATTTCATCTGATCTGTCTGAACAGCACATACCTATGTAGTAGATGGGACAAACACTAAAACTGAAAATGTGCCTGAATGTAAGGAGAGTGTTGTTTATAAAGAGAAAAATGTTTCTCTAAGCAGAATGAGTTGTCCCAATGTTGAAAGTTTGTCTCACAGAGGACATAATTTTATTTGCTTTAAAGGCCTCCTACACATTTGTGTTGTTCTCAAACAGCAACTATTTGATGTTAATCTGTAACAAAATGGGAATGTTTTCAAAAATTTGTGATGCTTATCTTGTCTCATCTCAAATTATTTTTAATTACAAAGCTGTGTACCACAGGCTTCATTGCTAGGATTATTGGGTACAATTATTCATATCTTGAAATAGAAAATTTTAAATGTTCTTCCTCTTTTTTCACAGGGGTTTTAAATGGTCTTTAATTTTTATGCTTAGTACTTGAAAAATCTTCGTATTCGTCCTACCCTCACAATATGGTTCAATACTCTTGTAATTCTATAGATAGGTTTTCCTTTGCTAAGTTCAAAGTCTCAACAGGGAAGATCCAACTAAGACTTTCCCTTACATGTAAAATAATGCAAACTCATATGTGAGTTTTTCTCCTCTGGTTTCAAAGCATTTTGACCTTGTTTTCAAAAAGAAGTGGGGACTCCAAAGCATTAACCCACAGAAATGCATTACATCTCTTACTCATTGAATGGCTTCCTTAAAAAGAGGAAAGGTATCTTTATTTGTTTTAATGACAGTCAAAATACAGCCATTGTTAGTGAAATGCTTTATGAAGGGTCACAGAGCAGCTGAGAAAACCCTAGGGTCTCAACTCACACCCTCTTTCTGCTGGAGATGGTGTGGTCCACAATTAACATAACCTGATGCAGTACTTCATTGCTTTTTTTCCTGACAAATGCAATTCTATGCAGACACAAAACTGTACTTTGGCAGAACCAAGAACAAACTCTGGGAAGCCAGTGAATCTTTATGATTTTTTTACAGTGACAAAGGGAAAGCTGAAAGCATGGATGCCTCTTTTATCACTCTCTTCTGTTCTTCCCACCCACCCTCCTGAAGTAACACTGCACACGAGCTGGAGTGGTCTGTGTTAATGCTTTATCTTCTAGTCCATTACAATAGCCCCCGAATATCTTTCAAGTAAAATCAGTGAAACGATGAAAGATGTCTGTACAGGAATGGCAATATAAACCAAATTTAATGTAAAAATACCTCCGACATCAGTTTAAGAAGGGTAACCCTGCACTCTTCTGTTTGCCTCAGTCACATATTTGGCTCTGCCAACATACTGTAAGACTCATAATACAATCACTTATTGCATATCTTAGAGCTCAAGCTCTCGAATCCATGCAACTCCGAGAAAACCCCCCTCAGCTTTCATTTAGAAATCAAGTTAAGTTTGCAGCCCTCGTGGCTGACCTGAAAAGCTTGTGAATGCTTTAAACGCTCCAACGCAACAAGACACAAAGAGCTGCCAGTAGTCTTTGTTACGGCCGTTTTCAGACAGTTTTGGGATGCCAGAACATTTGGATTAGATACACTGTACCAAGACGCGGAGATCACCTTGCCTAAGGGATACAGGGATGGACGGCTCCCTTACTAACAAAAACAGAGCAGTGTGGGCGGAGAACACCTCAAATCCCATCCTCAAGCTTTAGTCCAAACTGGGACTCCCTTGAAACCTCTATGGCTCCAAACTCCTTCATCCTGTGACCAGGGAAAGGACGGGAAGCCGAGCTTTCTTCCTTTATGCTCCCAACTAAATGCAACCTCGTAGGGACTTGGGGTCAGGGGAGCCCTTTCTCTCCTGAGCGGGCGGGAAGGATGGGGGGGAGTGATGGAAGAGGCGGG
>NW_010107464.1:0-5364 GCF_000699245.1 Pterocles gutturalis | reverse complement strand
CCTCCCTTGGCCTCCCCCGCGCCGTGGTGCAGGAGCCCAGCAGGCACCTGCTCCCTCTTCACCCCGGAGTGGCTCTTGCTGTTCCCTCCAGCCCTCTTGTTACGCCTCCCGTTTGCCCCCCAGCCCGTGCCCCCGCAGCCTGGGTAAGGGTGCTGCCCCTCGTTTTGCAGGGTAAAGGACACAGCAAGCAGATCCTGGTGCTGGGCCTGGACGGGGCTGGGAAGACCAGCGTTCTCCACTCCCTGGCGACTAACCACATCAAGCGCAGTGTGGCTCCCACCGAGGGCTTCAATGCTGTCTGCGTCAGCACCGGGGAGTCCCAGATGGAGTTCCTGGAGAGTGAGTGAACTTGCTTTGGTACAGAACGTAAAATAAGTTCCTATCCTGTGCCCTAGGGATCAGGCACATATTTTAAAACCTCCAGGTTCCCTCGTGCCTGCTCTGATAACATGAAGTTGTGATTATTTTCTTCTTGGGGATTCTGCGTTCCCACCCTGCTTCTTGAAGGAGATCATATACTGGTGGTAGAGGAGGTCTGTGTCTGTTCAGGCTTGTCCTCCCGGGAGTTCTGCTCCCAGAGAGAGAAAAGACAACAAGGCTGATTGTGTGAAGCCAGCCCAAAGCAGAGGTGTCCCCAAGTAAGCCCAGTGTTGTGGTCCGTAGCTATTGTGTGTTGTACAGCTACTCCCTGGTGCTCATGCCTGGCAAAGGGCAAGAGCAGAAGAGGAATCAATAATAAGGTGAAAGAAAAGAGGAGGAAGAGAAAAGCTTTATATGCTTTCTATTCAAAAGCCTCATAAGTGGTGTTTTCTAGTCTGTACTGTTGTCACGACGCCTAAAGGAGTTGTGCTGTTCCCAGGTAAGTCTTTCGGATGTGAGGGTGAGGCTGCTAAGGCAGAGTTTCGTTCCCAGTCCTACTACCATAGGAGTCTCTGCATTGTCTTAGGGAAATCACCTCTCCAGAGATGCTTGTAGTCTGTGTCCCTCTCCTAGTAGGTATGAGACATTGTTTCCTACATGGAAGTGCTTTCCTGGAGAAACCCACAGTATCTCTGCTCCTGCCCAGGGATGGCCTGGGCCCAGAACTGCACGCCTCACGGCAGAACCTGTTGTTTCTGAGTCGTCCTTCCCTCTCTGGTCCAGGTTGGTAGTGACTGAGATGTGATGGCTGCGATCTGTCCCATGGGAAATGAAATGTCTCAGGCCAGTTTCAGCCAGGTAAATCCGTGCATGGCTCTCTAATCTGGTTACTTATCCAGTCTGTACCATTGCCTAGCCCAGGGGTTAGCAGCTGATGCTGTGATCACGTGCCACAAGATGATCAGGAGACAGTAGGGTTTTTGTTTTGCTGGCTTAGACAGATGGAAAACTGTTCTGTCTTTCTCTTTGTACCGTCATATAGATTAGTGGGTGGTATCTTGCCTTTGCAAGGGATAGGAGCTCCTGGCTTCTGCTTGTGTTCCTACTGATTTGGGAAGGAAAAATGTTCTCTGTGAGGTTGCTGAGCCCTGGGTTACGCTATGCATGAATGCATTTAACAGAGGGAATGGTGGTGAGCCCCACAACATCACAGTACAGAATCAGAGGTGTCTATCCCAAGCGTGACGTGTCAGTCACAGCCCTTTGGCTCCTTTCCACACTGACAGACTTGCGTTTCTGCCTGCAGGTGTGCTGTGGCTCTTGAAGAAGAGTCGGGCACGCCCTGGCAGGGTGCTTTCCTTTCTATGTTCTTGAAACTACAAAATCATTTTGACTTAAGTGAAAGCAAAACTGCTTTGAAACAGAACAGAGTAACTGAGGGCAGTAAAAGGTGGCTGCCTAGCAGGTCAGTTTTGAAAAGAACTCCTGTATAAGGCAGGAGACAAGTAAAAGGAACCCCAAATGTATTGCTTTGAAAACTTGCTACATTTGGGGGACTCACCCATGCCTTTGAGCACCTCAGTACTCTTGAGGGAGTGGTTCTGCAGCATACCTATGAGAAGACCTGGAAAGCTGAAAACACATCTGAAATACTTACTATACTGTTAGCTACTCCTGCTCCTGTTAAACTCAGCAAACTACCAAACTATTTTTGTCCCCAGATAGGAACAACAATCTTGGGCAACTTGCTGCATATGGTTTCGCCACAGAATTGTTGTAAGACCTGGTTTTGAAGGTGGGCAGTTTTCCTCTGTATCCAGCAGAGAAGGGGTAAGGGGTATCCAGTGCAAAGATTTCTCCAATCGCCTAAGGATTACCTAGTGTCATACAAATCTGATGAGAGCCCTCGCTACCTCAGAGATAAATTTCTTCTTTGGAAATTGTAGGCCTGCTTTGTCTCCACATAGGAGATGGGTTATATGGGGATATTCTTGCATGATGTTTATGGACAATGAACCTCCTTCAGCTCTCCCTACTAGCTTGAGAGCAAGAACCAGCAAGGCAGAAAACAACCATAAAGAAACTGAACCCAGAATCCTCTCAAAATAAGAGCTTAGCATGGAAAGATTTTTTTTTTCCCCCTCCTGAGTTTACACATATGCTTGCATAGGACTTGACTGGGGAAAATAAAGACGTTTCCAGTCTCATATATAGTAGCCCAAATATTTTGAGTGTCTGGTAACCCAAATACCTTGGGTTTTCAGCCCAGGGCCTGCTGTCTGCACCTTTGGGAGCAGTGCTGGTTGGATTACTTGGTGAATCTTGTGGTGCTGTCTTCTCTTCCAGTCGGGGGCAGTGAATCTCTGCGTTCATACTGGAAGATGTACCTGCCCAAAGTGCTGTTGCTAATCTATGTCGTGGACTCGGCCGATCATGCCCGACTGCCTGTGGCGAAACAGCTGCTTCATCAACTGATCCAGAACAACTCCACCCTGCCAGTGGTGGTTCTGGCCAACAAGCAGGTAAGAGTTCCCTGCTGCTGGCTGAGCTTGGGCTGGCAGCAGCTCTGAAAACAGCAACAAAGCCTTTCAAAGGAGGCTTTTCATGCCTTTAAGGAGGCCACGTGGCAGGGAGCTGGAGGTCTTTCTGGGACACCTGTAGACCACAAAAGAAAATAACCTGAGGTTGAGTTTTGGATCTGCAGGATGCAGGTCCTGTGCTCGGAGATGGTGCAGTCAGAGCTGTGTATGGAAATACTGGTGGAAACTGCTGTAGAGTTGCAAGGTTTGAGAGCTGCAAGGGAGACCACAGTTAGACACAGAGTTATGTTTCTGTTCTGAATGTCTCTCTGGAAGTACTGCTTTACCTAACAGCAGCCGCAAAGCAAAGCACCGTTGTTTGTCTTCAGATTGTCCAGTTGGTTGCTCCTAAGGCTGCTGCTGAAGCACGAGAGAAGAGCAGCTTTCCTCACAAGGCAGTGGTTTCTCCCAAGATCTTTGTGAAAGTGTCAGTGACTGATGCTGTACCTGGAATAGAATTGTGCCTGTGGTACAAGTCAGATGACAGAACAGCCCAGGGTTTTTAAGCCTAGATTTATTTTTTTTTTTTGTGAGAGTTGTGTGCTTGGTTTGCTCTACGTTGTTACCTCCTAAATTTCTAGTAACTTAGACACTTAACACAGTAGTCCTTTGTGTTACTTTTGAATGCAAGAGCAGGCTTGTGCTTCATCAAACACAAATGCAACTGCTGATTCTCTAGCTCCTGGAGTCAGAAACACTGGTGGCTGAGCAGGTGTGCAGGGAATGACTGTTGTACGTTTGCCCTGTTCTTGTAACTCTGTGCTGGGCTTCTGGAGTCTCGGGCCAGCAAGACTTTTGTCTACCTTCTACAGGTAGTCTTACATTATTATCAGAAACACTGGAATTACTAGAAACAGAACTGTACCCTTATTTCTTTGGTAAGAAATTAGGTTAAGGGTAAACATTTTTTTTTTTTCCCAAAGGATTTTAGGGCATGATAACTTGATCTCATAGAAGGTACATAAGAGTGGTACCCCCAGAGTCTTTGAGACCCTTCTCCTCCCTGGACAAAGGCAGTGGCTCAAAGAAGGAATGGGGCCACCACCTCTTTCAACTAACAGGCTTGTTTTGTTTTTGTGTATCAGGACCTCGAAGGTGCGTATTGCATCACCGATATCCATGATGCTCTGGCACTGTCTGATATTGGGGACGAGAGGAAGATGTTCTTGATTGGTACCCACGTGGCAGAGGATGGCTCCGAGATCTCCTCCAGCATGAAGGATGCCAAGGAACTGATAGCACAGCTGGTTCTGGATGCACAGTGACAGCTCTTTTCCTACAACATGATACTTGCAGCTGAGGGAGGCGAGGTGTTAGTTAGTGCATAGTCAGTTTGCCGCATGGCGACTGAAATGTACAGGTACCTGTTCCTTGTGAGTGTGGAATTCCTCTGAAAATGATGTCTCGTTGGTTAAGAAAATCTAATTCATAGTGTTTTGAAAGTACATTTGAAAAGTAGCCTATTTTTTAGCATATTTGTAGGGCAAAATTAGTCTCTGGGACAGCAGAGTTAAGGGGATGTATCGCTTAGATGGGCTGAGATGGCTTCTTGCCAGGTGGGAATCAAGCGTTGACTTTGGTGGAAAAAAAATGGGGTATCCAGTGAATTTAACCTGGCTTCTTGTCTCAGGCTTAAATGGAAATTTTACTTCACAGGTTCTACAGAGCCTTTTTAACAGTGTTGTCCTGTTCAAAATGAGACCTTACTTCTTGAGACTGTCAGAAATTTAAAGTACTACAACTAGTAATTTTGACAGTGGCATTTTTAGTTATCGCTGTATTGGAGACGGTTTTTAAGAGAGTGACAAATTAGTAATCCCTGGAAATTGGTTTGGCTGCTGCTTTTTAGTGGATAAGAACAAGAAAATGAAAGCAATAAGACATTGTTGCTTTGCCTACAGGACAAAAAATGAAACAGTATAATTTAAGGAAGTGTGGTGGGTTAACCCACGACAGGTAGTGACTGAAGGCATTTAAGGTAAATTGGCGCCACGGATGGGAGACTCCTCGGTGGGGCTGAGCAGCTTATTTTGGTTTAGGATGCCCTCGAGCAAGCACTGTTAGGTGTGAGAAACCCGTTGTTTTTCGAAGGTGATGTCTGTTAGCATAGCAGGTGAGGAAGATGAGCTGCCTGACGGGTGTCACTCTCCCAGCATCCTCCTGATTATACTCCGAGAGTAGGATCCAGGATGTGGAAAGGGCCTGTTTGCAACCGCGTTTATTGTACGGGGGTTTTGTCGTGGTGTCCTTTGGAACGGGTGCATAAAGCAGACGATTTTACCCCAACTGGTGGTCCGGGCTCTGTTTACCCTTGCAGGGCATGCTGCAGCACACCCCCCCGGGCCGCAGACAATCTTTTCACCCCCACCTCCTCTGCAGAGGCCTGCGCGCCCTCCCCTGCCCACCGGGCGCTGCGGGCGAGGGG
>NW_010107463.1:0-22199 GCF_000699245.1 Pterocles gutturalis | reverse complement strand
CTCAACCCATGAGTGTCTTTTTCCTTTACTGTAGGGGGGTTACTAAGCCCCCCTGCAGTAGAGCAAGGTGTGTCCCTCAGCCCATCTAGTGGCCTTCACAGCGTGGCATCTCCTTGCAAGGCTGCATTCATCGGCCCACTGGTGCGCTGCTGTGTGAGAAACAGAGCAGCTGCCTGCTGGAAGGCAAAAGGAAGGTATTGTGTTTGAGTGAACAAATTTAAACCCAAGTGTTAGAGCCCGAGTCCAGTAGCTCATTTGTGATACAATATGAAGGTGTTTCACAGGAGTTTGTGCTCCACTTTCATCTGCCCAGGACGCAGTGCAGTCTTTGCAGTCCTGGTGCAGCCAGAGGCTGACCATGGCAGCTGCATTGTTTCAGCGCATCCCCAGGCACAAATGGCTTGGCTTTGTCTCATAAACAACAACAATCCAGGAGTGATATCTCCTACTACCACTGAAAAAGCAGCAGTGATGTTTGTGAATGAAATCTCTGAAAGGGAAATATTTCTTGGTTAATTTGTATTACAGTCAAAGGTCTTCTCTGCTTTGGAATTTATAGGTCTTAACCACTGTTTGAAATCTGTATGGTACTGGGAGATGCACAGTATGCCAGAAATGTGGTGATTCCCTACCCTCACGGTTGTGGCATGCCGCATTTCCATCCTTCCTTCAGCAGGGATGCTTACGATCCATGCACTGTATTTATATTGCTGCCCATCAGGCTATCTGGAACTTAGTCAACTAAATAGCAAATCCAGCACTCACAAGTCTGCCTAATTGAAACAAGTAGAGCTGAATGACTTGAGGATAAGGTAATCAGCTTGAGTTGTTCTGATATAAAACATCTGAAGCTGATCTGAGATCATACAGCTATATTCTTATATGGCATTTAGAATATTGTGAATACTATATGTTGGGTGCCCCAGTAAAAACCCTTAATGAGAGAAGTTGTGACCAATGCTGTTTTATAGCTGTGTGGCATCTGAGGTCAGAAGGTCCCTCTGCAACGCAGCTCGGATATGTTTGGGCAACTCTGAGATCCCAGAGTCCAGATGCAGCATTTCACAGAAAAAAGAGACAGAAAACAAAAGCATGTATCATACTGAGTGCAACATATGCCAGACAACATCTGGCCAGATGAATAGTTTTTCCAGGAGAGAATGAGAAGTCACTGTTTAGGAGGACTTGATGGACACATACCATTCAAGATCCAGAGTCCTGCTCAAGACAGACTAAAGCTTCTAGAGCAAGCCATAGAGTCAGGGTCCAGGTCGCTTACCTAACACCGCCATTGAACTGGTCTGGGGCAAATCAGTCAGCATCCATCCCTGTCATTTCATTGTCCTACAAAATGGATAGTGACCCAGCATGTCCCACGGCATTAGGAAACTGAAGGGAGATTACCAGGTCTTTCTAGGACAAAAACTTGTATTTAAAAAAACAACAAAAAAATATTTTTAAAGACTTACTAATGGAAATTTTGTCCTAAATTATGAAAAAATGGCTGATCAAACACAATATTCATCTGCAAATGTTAATGTAACCAGGCAAAGACAGACCACAGAGCAAAACTCATCATTTTTTGAGATTCTGCTTTCTTGTGGAGCAAGAGACTCTGAAGACTGTTCAAGTTTGATTTCCCTGTAATTAAAATCCTGTTCAAATAAAGCCCAGGATGCATATACCTTTGCATTTGCAAACCTTTACAAGTTGTGTGTAAACATGAAACATATGGGCCCAGGCTACTGTCTGAGCTGAGAGTCACAGAAAAGTGAATGTAACAGCCAGCACAAGGAAAGATGAATGAATTTTCATCAACTTCTTACATTAATGATGTAATATATTGTCAGCAGCAAGAATACAAACTTTAGCATGCTAGGGCTTCTTCCTGTTGTTTGAGAAAGCCCCCAAGGCCCTTCAGAGAGGCAGGATCCTCTGGTACGACCCCACCAGGTCTTGGTGTAGATGCCACAAGCCCCTTGCTCGTGCAAGATGAAAGCAGCTTGCGCATGAATTGTCTGCTTCATCAGATGATCACTGAAACCAAATTTGCTCTTTGGAAAACATGCACACGTTTCCATAGGCTGCCAAAAAGGATTGCCTCAGCTGACCTGGCCCAGCTCTTTCTTAGCAGAAAATGTATATTAAAGCTCTGTTAGGCCAATTTGCCAACTGCTGCTGAGGTTAAAACATCATGGCCTATCCCCCTCTAAGGTATTAAACGGGCTTATAACTGCACCCCCACAAATGCTTGTAAGGTGAGCAGGCAAGATGATTTTACCCACAGGTATTCCTGCAAAAGGTGACCATGGTGTCCAGCTAAACAGCATGTGGGCTGGTTCTGCAAGGAACCAATGAATCTGATCAATATTTCAATTCTGTTGTCTCAAGGCTTTTGTTTGCCCCCTTGGTCATGAATGCTATGGTGCTTCCTGTTTTATGAGTCAGGAGATGAGGTGCATCTGGCTGTAAATTGATAGGAGAAATACAGGGCTCTCCTTCAATCTTAGCTAAATGCCAGGCTTTTTATGCAAAGGTGCAGCCTGTAGTATGCTAACTGCACAACCCTTAAAGGCGTGTAGAAATCAGGCAGCAAGAAGCAATAAAGAAGTTGCATGGCTTGCCAGATAGACTTTAAAAAAGGCAAAAAAAAAAAGTTTAAAAGCAACTGGGTTTAGTCATAATTTTGCCTTGGAACAACAAGGTAACTCTCCCTTGCAGAGAAGGTAGCATCTTGGTCTTTGGAAGAGGTGGGATCTGGTGCAGGCTCTTTCACAACACCCATTATTGGTTTCTTCTCACTAGAAATACGTGTTAATCCACCCAGACCAGGAGCTCCAGTTGACCTAGGTGCTGTAAAGAGACCTATGAGCCCAGTTTCTGATGGGGACCCCTGAATGCCTGGGAAAGTAGGCACCAGTGTGCCTTTCTCTGTTCCTCTTCTGCTGCATGGAGCAGACTGGCAATTAGGCTGAGATCTGCCATAGTCCTTGCTGTGCCTTGTCACTGGTGGCATCACTAGGTGGCCCTCTTATTATTTCAAGTGGAAAGCCTGGAACATTTATTTACATGGGCCCTCTACCTTTACCTGGGCCTGCAAAAGGACAACATACCAGCTCTGTAATTCTGTCATGCATTACCTCTCCTCTTCTTCTATGAGGTTATTTGTGCTTCTGTGGAAGAAAGGCCATTGCAACATTTAGCTTTTCACTGAAATCCTTTCCAAATAAAAAAATCGAAAGCGTTTATATAGTGAAGCTTGTAGTCACTTGTATAGTTGCAGCATGAAGGCAGCTTGGGAGTGAAAGAGTTTGTAACTAGAAAAACCCACACAATCACACCCCTCAGCACCAAGGAGCTGGACGGAGGCTTTGTGTTTCGTTCTGCATGCAGCTGCTTGACTGTTCATTACTGTAAATTTACAGGAGAGCACAGAGCAGGCAGCACGTTGTGCTGAACTGCTTTTGGGTCTGTTGGGAGAGGGAAGACCTAAAAAATCAGACAAAAATAAATCAGTAGTGCCTGGGAGAAATAGTGGGACCAGAAGAGATGCTTAGCGGAGAGGGTGATGCAAGCACTCAGAAGTCACTGATGAATTATTTCCTGCAAGCGGCCACCTCTGCTACCAGAGAGTGGTTGGTGCTGCATCAGTTAACAGAAGACCGGTTGGTTAGCTTCTTCAGCAGTCAGCTGACCTTCTCGCAACCTGAACATGTGATTAAAGATTATGCATGCTCCAGAAGACCAGCTGACCCAGCACAAGTCGAGAAAATCAGAAAAACAAATGAACAAAGAAACAGCTTTAGCCCACACCTCTCCACCTTATTCACAGAAATCATAGAAAGAGCAAAACTTGGTTCCCAGCACTGTGACAAAAGGGAGTGAACAGAGATTATGTTTGTCCAGCTGGCATAATACAGATGGAAAAATTATGCAGCCTAAAGTTATCGTTGTCTCTGAAAGGAGAACAAGCCCCAAACAGCAGAGGTCTGCCATGGCACCAGATCTTTCACGTGGGGTGACTGAGCAAGGGGTGGGTTGCCTCCATTTGCACCCAAGCCATTGGACCCACCAGTGGCATCTGCTAATGCTAATGGAGAGAAATCCATCCTGGGGTCTGAAGAAGTGCTGATGTTTGCTCTTTGGATAGTGCAACAGCATCAACCCCAGTAAGAGAAAGAAGCCCAGGTTCTCAAAGCAAATCATTTCAGTTCTGAACATCTAGATTAATAAAAACATAAAGGGGCTGCCCAAGACCCACAACAAAAACCTCCACTTTTTCCAAGTCATTTGACTTCCACAGTGCTGGGATTTGCCTGGGCACTTGCTGGGGGGCTGTTACAAAGGCTCTGGCAGGATGATGTTTTCAAGCTGACAAATACAGGAGACTCTGGAGAGCAGTCTCAGACCCACAAACAAGCAAAGGCTACAAACAAGCATGTGAGATGCTGCCATGTTACTCTTGCTGTCTCAAGACATTGAAAACATTTAGAAACCACTCCTCAGAAATCATGGCGGGGAGCAATCAGGAGTGGAAAGGAAAGGGGGAAGGTGAGGGAACACAGAGGCCGTCCCTCCCCTCACCCAGGCTCCAAGGGACCTCTCAGCACTTGTAACAAACCCAGGAACATGGACCCCTGCCGGCGCACTGCTTGGCAGTTAATTCAGATGATGGCCATGTCAGGCTGAAATTGCTGCTCCAGATCAACTCTGTTCATTGCATTTCTCTTTCAAATTGCTGTTTGCAGAAGTGTTCCAACAGGCTTTTTTTCCAATGCACTTATTGCCATTAAAAAAAAAAAAAAAAGACTGCCTCTAAGGCATCCAGAAGCATATATACAGCTTGAAGGAAAGATTTTGTTTAGTTTTTAAGCCGTTCAGTGCTTTCAGATCGAATTAATTCATGCAAGGAGACAAAAATGTTTCTTATTGAAGGCCAGTGTATTTCCAGACAGATCAAATAACCATTAGCCTTTCTGATTACTAAGTAAACATCTTGCTTAACTATTGATCGTAAATCTATGATATTGCTTGGATTTATTTCAGCTTTGCACATTAGTGTCAGCTGCTGCAAGATGCAAATACAATAGATGTGGTCGGAATATTGTACATGTGCTACTTCTGTATCCCAGGCTCAGATATTACATTCCTCCCCTGGGGTCTAACAAACAAGAATTTCAAGAGGGCAGAAAATTAATTTCTAGCCCAAGGGAAAACATTTGATGAAAAAAAGTCACATTGTTAATAGTTTTAATGGAAAATGAGATGAAAGTGGGAATGAAAAAAATAATACTGGAGTGGTTTTAGCTCTAAGTGCCACTGATGGCCTGATGAGAGCTGTAGTTTGCCATATTTGAGCCTAGTCTCTTCTGCACACTGGGGTTCCCAGTCAGGCTCATGCAAGGCTTGCCTCACTGGGTGTAGGTAGGAGGAAGACTGCTGCTCCTCATGTGTGATGTCAGGCAAGGGAGGTTGTCTGGTAAAACCTAAAATATAATTTAGGAAGCATTGTGACATCTGGATTGGCTAAAAATCATTATTTTTATTGGATGTATTATTTTTCATAAAGAGAAGTTCTTAATTCCTGTGGGCAGCAGGCACTTTCCCCAAGATCTGTGAAAGCCCGATTTGTCCAACAGAAATGTCGGTGGAAATCATTTAGATCAGCTTTCAAAATACCACCTTGTACTTTGAAAACAGCAAGTGAAGCAATCTTCCTGTTTTATACAGAAGGAATTAATGGCAGACAGGCCAGGTGGATCTCAGGGTTGGACAGCAAGTCATTTTCAGTGCACATATCTGCTGCTCTGCTCATTGCTTCACCACCAGAAGAGGAAAAAGATGTACCAGTGCATTAAAGAGCCACTGCATGCACTAACACCTTCCCTCCTTGAAGAAGAGGGATGTTGACTGCAGAAATCCATCTTTATTGTTGGATTCATTACAAGTAGCAAACAGATATGCAAAAAAAATCACATACAAAAGCCAAGCAGGCCCAAAGCACCAAGAGATCTTACAGGAGTTCCTGGTGAGGCAGCATGCAGCTGAGGGAACCAGCTTCTCCAACCTGCTAATTACATTAATCCATTTTCAAGGAAGGGATAAATGTCATGATGACATATTTTGCTTTAGCTAATCAATGCCATGGGCTGCAAACAAAAGAAAATAGCCCCTATGATTCACAATAACCTTCTTCAGAAACCTTTTTTTTTTTTTGTGTGTGTGTGTGTGTGTGTGCTTAGCTGCTGCAAACCAGAAGAGGTTAAATAATGAAATACAGGAGAACTGCTTGCTTCACTTCTCATCTCTGCTGGGTGGCCTTCAGAACAGGCACAACTACGAGCCAAATGCTCTGATACAATCAAGATCAGATACAGCAGCTGCCTCATGCTTCTCCTCCAGCTGCATCACTAGTGCCCACATCAGTCGGGCTTTTTCCTCTGTCCTCAGCCAGCAGCAAGCACCCGCTAAGCTAATGTTATAGCAGCTTCAGGACTCAGGATGGCTGGAAGTCTCAGGGGGTGAGAAGGACATGTCAAGACATCTACTGTGTGCTTCTTCAAGCAGTCATATGAATGAACCAAGTCCAAGATCTTTTGTTTGGTTGGTTGGTTCAGGTTTTTTGTTAAATAGGGACAGAGCTTGGGGGTATTCAGGGAGGATGTCCTGCCCCTCCTCTTTCCCAAACCTGTCTGCTTACCACTGACGCAAACAGGCTTTTGCTGCCTCACTGTCACACACAGATGCTTCTCCCAACTCTTTGTATCAGACTGCCTCTGTGCTCCAGATCCTGTGTGCACTGAGAGTGGAAAGAAAGCAAACAACTTTCCTAGAACAAATTTAATCATAAAAACTAATCTCTATGAAATGAGAAGGTTTTCAGCGAAACTTACTTTTTAAAAGAAAATATTTTTAAAATAAAAACACTCGGTGGAAAACTTTCATTTAAAACACAAGTAGATCAGTTGAAAAGGAACCAAAGCCATTGATTGGAAAGTACTTAGAATACTAAATGCTTGTTTGGTGACGTGTGACTGGACTATGATGAAATAAGTTTATAGCTGTTTAGGAAGGACCAAGAAGAAAAAAAAAATAGTTAGTTTGGTGTATCAGTGAATCATTTTGTTTATTTTCATATTCTGTCTTTGTTCTGACAAGACACAAGGATAAACTTATTGGTCTCTACTTAGTAACGAAAACGAAAGGAGCAGCATGGGATACACAAGAGGTCTGCTACTGGTCATCTCACATTAGGTAGACAAGCTTCAATTTATTTTCTTTCTTTTTTAAAAATGTTTTTTAAGCCATTAGTTGGAGACTTTGGTAGCTTTTTCCTCTCCCAACAGAAAGCTATGAAACAGGCAAGGGGCTCAAGAACTTCTTGGGATATGGTGGCAATGATTTTCTGGAAAATTAAAGGAAAGAGGGAGTTGCGGAGGATGTAGCTCTATAAAGAAACAGTAGTAAAAGCACACACACACATGCTATGCCAGTGTGGAGGAAGCATAGCAGGAGAGCAACTTGGCTCCTTCAGGAGCTATGCAGCAGCCTGAAACTTGAGAAGAACAAGAAAAATAGGAAATAGGGTAAGTTATTCAGAAGCATGACAGAAAAGCATGAATTTATAAGGGTAAAATCAAAGGCCAAAGAAACAGAATAGAGCCAGAGAACAGCAATATTAACAGGAAAGTATGTAAATTAATATATTAGCAAGACAATAATCATCACTTCTCAGTGGGAAGGGAGCAGCTGGTGCTGAGGATCAGAGCAATTAATGCCGCTTTGCTTTAGCATTCACTGAAAAGCATCCAGCTAGGACGTGGATGGGTGGAAGAATAACACCCAGGGAAGGAGTGGAAGAGCTAGGATGATACCAGAAAAGGAGCAAGCCAAAGAGTAGTCTGGTAATGTAGAAAACAGCTAAGCTTATTTAACTGGCTGGACCTGAGGAAATGCAACCAGGGTGCTCGTCAGCCCGCAGGGGAACGCATCAGAACATGCCAGAAGTGCTAGAAATTTTGTTTGGGCACTTGGAGAAATAATAGCACCGGATAAGGGGAAAAGAGACAAGCAAGAAGTTCATTTTAAAGAAATGACTGAAATGTCTAAGGATAATAGAGCAAGTTGCTTCAATTTCAATTCCTAGAAAAGCACTGGAACAAATTATCTAATTATATGTAAACATGCAGTAAGCAACCAAGCTACAAGCAACCACCATCATCAATTCATTAAAAATGATCACATCAAATCAATCTAGTTTTTAACCCATTGCCATACCAGCATGTAAACTCCAAGAGAGGCCTGGGGTTTTTTTTGGGGGGGGCGAGGGGGGTTGTGACTTTTTTTCTCCTGTTGTTTTGGTTCTGCAGGTTTTTTTATTGGTGGCACATTCAGCTAGGTTCGAAAGGAGAAATAATTGGTCGCCATATGAAACAGACCAACCTCAAGGGTCTTGGAGAATACAGGAGTTTAATAACATGCCATGAAAGGAGATCTCTTCAATGTTTATTTTTATTTATTTTATACTCACTGTTTTGTATCTTTGGATATCCAGACCGCACGAGCTGGCTCCCCACTGTGACACTAGCCCTACAAAGCACTTCTTTAAACCGCACAGTAAGAGTAAGATTTACACAGCACCCTGGGGTTCACAAACGCCAGATGAATGTAAATATACATTTCTGCGTGCACATGAAAGCACACTGCAGTGGCATCCAGAGCTGTTTTAAAAATAATTATCTGCATTAGTCATGGGTTTGAGTAAGGAACACTTTTATAAAGGCAGAGCTGTCAGCCTCCATCCACACACAGTGGAGCGTGGGGAGCTGCAGGCAGAGATGTAATCTATTAAACCAGTTGATAAATACCTTACACCACTCAGAATAAAAAATTAAGCTGTGAACTATACAACATATGTGAATTATCTACTAATTTTATTAGACAGGAGTTCACAGTACAATGTTACTGAGAAGGCAGTAAAACTCGGGTTGCAGCTCCCAAGAAGTCAGACCCTTTGCTGCACAGCTGGACAGGGGAATTCAGTGCCTACTGCCCGTATCACAGGTCTTCAAGGGACATTTGCAATTTGTTTCACACAAAAAAAGTGAATTGTTTATGAGCTGTTGGACATGAATACTCTGCCTCCTCCTCCAAGTTTTGCCAGAACTGCTCTCATGTAGCTAAAAAAATCTCTTTAGCTAAAAAATCACCACAAATGAAACACTGCAAACAAAAAGTGCTTTTATCAAGACACTATGACTACAGAAAACACCTTCTTAAAAAACCTAGACCCACCCACCCAACCTTTGATGCCGTTCCTAAAGGAAACCATTAGTACAGATGAGCTGACTGGCATCTCCTGAGACACACCCAAAACACACTCAAACCCAACACATGGCCACTAATCTCAGGGGCAGGAGTGGCCCGTTACAAGTCACCAACATCTTGGGGTGATCTGACAGCCATTGCCTTCAATGGCTCCTTTGTGCCTTCTTTAAATGATCCCCTCGTGGACACGGGACTTTCCAAGGACAGGGCACAGCATGGCAGCCCCTGAGGCAGGGCCTGGGCGGTTGCCATGCCAGGGGGTGGGGAGCGATCTCTGAGCACTGCAGCGCCTGAGAAGGGGTGTGTGGGCCTGGGGAAGTGGATGTGAGAGGCAGCAGGGCTGAGAGACTTTGGGGATCCATGGGAGGAGAAACCTGGTGGGTGGCTGCAGGTTGTTCACTGCGAGGAACAGGGGAAAAGGGCTGGGCTGTGGTGCCAGGCAGGCAAGGTGCGAGTGGCAGGTGACCTGAGTGGGGGTCTTGCTTGCAATAAGGGATGAAGGCATAACAGAGGAAGATGGGAACACCTGGAAGTTGTGGACTGTGGTCCAGAAATCTGGCTGCTTTCAAGTTATCAAGAGACAGAAAATCATTGGGTAGACTCCTCTCCTCTTGACCATCCCTGACATGTTACCTTGGTCTAATGCACCAAGTTCCCCTCATCTAAATAAACCAAACAACTGACAGCCACCAGCCACTGAAAGAAAACAAAATGGACCTCAGCTTTCTAATTGTTCCACTCCCAATACATAAGATAAAGCTAACAAACCCTTTCAACAAAAACTCTAAATTATCCCCTTTTCCTTTAGCAACCACCTACAACGCATGCACATAGCTGGCGGCTGCATTGCAGACACCATCTGTTCCAGCATAACAGCAACTCACCCACTTCTACCCACTCGGCATGACCAGAATTTAACACTGCATGCTGTGTGCACAGGGGAGGCAGGCGTGTTATGGGTGATGGAGGAGAGCAAACTAGGATAAAGAAGGGACAATCACTGCTAGAGGGGCAGCAGGGTGCAGTTGGGATGAACCGTTCTCTTCAGGAGGACCCGGAGTTGATCACATTTGGGAAGTGGGGGAAAAATCCATCATGAAAGAACCAAATGTTTCACCATCATGTAAACAGCTTAGTCCTGATACAGTCAGTGAAACCACCAGCTTCCTTATTGCTTCCTTACCACCAGCTACAGCTAGTAATACAACTGTTTTTAGTGTGAAACTTCTCCAGTGCTGAACTCCACAGAATATTTTTCCACAAGTAGGGCATCCCATGGAACACATGTAAATCATTCTAGGAGCTGGCATCAGCCCTGGCGTGGGCAGAGGGCCACAACTTAGCTTGCCAGTTCAGTTCCCTGGTCTGACAGTTTTGCTCTGTGGCTGTGAGCACCACACAGCCTCTGCACCTAACCTTACCCATTCGGAGAACAGATATAAAAAACTCCATCTTACACTATTGTAAACCAAACTTTGTCTAGCAACAAGATACAAGATGTTCACAGTACCCTGTCCAGAAGGGTAAAAAAGAAAAGTATTTACTTTTGCAAAATTTCAGCTATTGCTACCTTTTTTTCTCCCATAATAGGGAATGCAAGAAAGCTCGCAAGATCCTTGCATTAGGAAAGTATTTTTTTTTTTAGATGAATTTTTTAAACAATCAGTGCAGTTCCATCAAGATCCTGTTTCCATGAAGCAATAGCATCAGTGAGAACAAAGTTTTTTGCCCAGAGTTTCAATTCTCTTTCCAGAAAGGGCTCTACACTATATGGGCTTCCTCTCAAGGTGCGTTGACAATGCTTTACTTCCAATTTCAATGACTTTCTTCTTTCTTGCTTGCTGTACTTGGATAATCCAGGCCCCATGCAATACTCTTCCCTTTGCACTTGGATGCTTCAGAAACTCTCTCAGTTCACACGACTCAACTTCTGCTCCTAAAATGTCTGCTGAAATGATTTGTGGCATAATTTCTGCTATTGAGCAGTCATTAACGAAGAATACATTTACTTGTTTCTGTATTTAGCTTGAAGGAGGATGTCATATACCTGTTTCCTTATATACCATCATTTGGTTGATTTGGCACGTATAAACTGTTTTGTCTCTCCTCTGAACTAGCTTGAAAACCCTTTGGAAGTGAGATTGCATTTGATAGTTATTTGCACAGCATCAAGCATCCTAATTGTACCAGACGATACACCTGAATAATAATTGGTTTGATTAAGGAAAGGACACATGCTAGGTAAATCAATCTGTTTAAATATATGCTGAATACAATCATAAAGTATTTTTTTTTTATTCTCTGCCATATAAACTCCCTCAAATACCAGGAAATCACTTTTCTAAGTCATTAGCCTTAAAAAAAGTCCTCAATCTACATAACGTAATGACAAAAAATTAAACAGTTTACACAGAAGACAGTAAAGCAAGCAGTATTCAGTGTTAATTGAACAGATAAATCTATGCCTGTATTACAGGAATCTGCAAAAGCAAACAGTATACATATAAACAATAAAACCAGGTTATATACAGATTTTTTTTAATCTTTTGAATCAGGTTTTTACTTTAATACAAAAATTACTGTGGCATGGTTGAAGAAAGCACTCCTTATTTTTATATTATTTATATTACCTTTATTACTACCTTCATTTTAGACTCCTCCTTTTTTAATCCTGTTTATGGTTGAGATGTCAAACTGGCTTTATGCCTTCTCTGCCCTTTTTGCAGGTACTTTTGTTATTCACTCATATATTCTATATTTTCTGTATATATGCACACATACATGTATATCTCTCGCTATATACCCCCTTCCTATCCACTTGAGAGTATTTGAAAGTAGTGCCATTTAAGCAAATCTCTAAGTCTCCTCTTGTAATGGCAGTTGCTGAAATGGGGTTTCTTAGTTACACAGCTCCGGAGCTTTAAACTATTTTCCCCTTTTTTAACCAGGCCAGTTGTGAGTACTCACTGTTGCTTCTGTTGAGTAACAGAGGACAAAGAGGAAAATAACAATATGACGTACATCAGGCCATGAAAGAACAGACGACTTTATAAGAGGGAAGAAAACTTCCCATGCCAAAGGGGGCTCAGGCTGGCTGCAGCCCCCTGCCACAGTGCCTCCTCCCAAAGGCTCTCCTGCACTCTATCCTGATAAGAAGTTGCAAAGACACTGGTACATCTTTCTGTAAGCTGTTCCATATGGATTTCCAGCAAAGCCTTCATCTTGGTAGCTTTCTATGCACCTATAAGAGATTCCAATGTGCATGCATATCCCATGTTTGAGTTGCCCAGATGGTTGGTTTCGGCCTTCCACTTTCTTTCAACAAGATTTCATTGAATTCATAGCTTCATGATGAAGGATTACTAGCCTCAAGCTTAAAAAGACTAATGAGTAGGCAGAGCCATGTCTTGTAAACAGCAAAAAGTGCTTACTAACAACCATCCCAGTTCTTAACCGAATCCTGAACATATTTTAAGGTCAGTTTTCTATCCATCTGGTAGCAGTGGTTTCAATCTTTAGTGTATTTTCTATTTTGAAACTTATAAACTTGCATTTTACATATACATGTAAATGAAAGTAATTCAGAGACAGCATCACTGGGCTCTGGTTGATTGCAAAAATGTGACAATAACCCTGGAGCAACAGAGGGTGTAGAACATAGGACTGCATGGACACCTCTGGGGAGTATCTTGAGGAAGTCTTCCATTAGACAAGGGAAATCCCAAAGGGAAGGGTAGTCTGCACATTTTACACATAGAAAAAAATAAAATCTACACTCAAGCAGTTGTTTATGTGGCCTTCGATGTCATGAATGCAAAGGTATTTGTCTAATTAATTGAGACAATTCACTTTTATAAAAATAGTTGAAAGTGAAATATTCCTAAGAATTTTTGGCTTACTTGGTTGCTTTACTTCTCCAGCAAGCTATTTATGAAATAATTACACACTGTATCTATATGGAGCAGACACTTCCCATACATGTTTGCTTGCTTAGATAAAATTCAAACTGCAGTCATGTGTAAATATTTTTATGCAACTCTAAATTTCTTCTTGAATAAAGCCACAGTAAAACCATATAGCCAAAACTGCTTTATTTCACCATTGCCATATAACCAATAAGCATAAAATGGTGGCTGTAATATTTCTGTTCAAAACTGTTCCAAAACCCAAGAAAACTACACTGAAAACATTAACCAATACTTTATTCCTATAAAAATAAAAAAGAAAAATGATACATTCATTTCCAGAAGTGTCTACATGTTTAAACAATAAATTAAGCTTTGTAATATCAACATCAATTTACATTTCAAATTATTTCAAAGAAAAGTATAGCTTAGGATACAAAATAAACTCTTTCCTTACCTTCAAAATACATCATATACATTATCTTATTCCTTTAATGCACTGGCACCTAAGATCTCTGAAGAAGAAACAATAGAGTGCTACAGAAACAACCATTTTAAAGAAAAAAAACAGCCAGGGTCACTGAATGTATATTATCTTCCAAGCTTTTTCTACATCTCTGACAAAAACACTAACTGAATGTATACAAAAATACAAACTTAGTGACTAGAATAGCGGAATCTTTTGCAAAGCTTGCAAAAAAAAAAAAAAAAACCCAAACCCAAAACCCAAACAAAAACCTTCTGCTTTCCTAACTGTTATGTAATTTACTCCAGTACTACTAAGCATATTTCCATATTAGTTGCAACGAAGGTCAGTTTTAACTAACAATCATTTGTTATTATGAATGCCTGGCAGATTTTCAAAGCCCTTATAAGACTGTCCCCATTATTTATCTTGTATTTGTCCACTAAGGTTACACAATGAAGTGTGAAAACCTAAATAAATTATGTTTAGTACACATTGCACAGGTCACTGGAATATAAGCATTAATATTTGTCATTTATTTTGCAAAATCTGGATTTGAAATATATTTACATTTGAATGCATATACTAATTCCCCACCTAATTTCTACAGACAGTAAATTAATTTATCTTAGAAACTACGAAAGCAACAATCATACCAGGTTTTCATTCACACAGGCTAAGCTCTGAATCATAAGGACACTTACCAAGAATAACTCCACTGCTAGCATGCTAACCTGCTGCTTAATTGAAGCAAATGAAGCCCATGGAAATTAACACTGCTGGTCCAAGCTTTTTTTCTGGAATGATCATAGGGCTTCAATGTTCTTGTAAACTCATATAGATACACCTGATCTTAGGTCCATGTCAACTTTTCTGTGCTTTAGTGGCCATACATTTTTACTAGTTGGCAACAAGTTTGGTTTATGACTACATAAGATGCAGCTACAGCAAAGAAGATACTACCTTATAGTAACTTGCTTTTTTTACAGAAAAACTATTTTTTTTCTTGTAAAAGGTATGAGTGTGTTTTATATAATTTTGGTAAATAATCCTTCCTTACTTGAAGATTCATTTTTTTTAAGCATCAGTTCTAGCTTAGTAAAAGACTTCCTGATGCTTCTGAGTGCAACATTCGAAGACTTCCTGTTTACAGAACAGTTACTCTGCAAAAGGCTGATATAAATATGATGCTAGACTGGTATCAATTGGTAACTGATGTTAGGTAATGGATTGGATAGATCTAGCAAAGCACCTGTTTCCTCTTAGCAGGCACGGCAACCTCACTAATTACCCAGCCGCATTCGAGTTCCATTTATGTCTCAGAAAAAGCCACCAAATGAAAACAGACAAAGTAATTCTTAGAAGGAAAAGACTTCAGTTTTGCTTCATGTTACTTAAAAGCACAAAGCAGTAAATGAGGAAAAAGTTCAACTTAAAATTATTTTCTGGGTCAGTTTGACAAAAATTAAATCCCATCAACAGTAGGGGTCTTTAGTAAAGAAATTGCTCCAAGAGAAGTGATGCATTAAAAACATAGAAAAGTGTTCTGCAAAGGGAGAAAAATCTTGCATTTCCCACCCTACCTTATCTGTTAAAAACATTTTCATCCTCACAAAACTTTTTTTTTTTTTTTTTTAAATAAAAACCAGGTCTTATCTGCCCTGAATAAAGCATTTCCTACATGTGTTTTCAAACTATCTTTATGATTTTTACCACTGTTTGCAGCACTGTTTGAATTCCTCAGAGAGGACGTCAGTTCAGGCTGGTCTGAACACTACATTGCACCTTCAGCCAGGTGTAAGTAACATCATATCTTGGGCAACAGCAACATCAGTTACCCTGTCTAGGACAAAGACAGTTTTACAGTTGTGCAAAATGTCAAGGTGTTTTTATAAGGTAAAACGATGACAACCCAAGAAACAACATCATGAAAGCCAAGAAAACAGAAGTTGGGCAACTAAGAGTAAACTGCTTCATTAATATATTTTAAAATCAGTGCTTTAATATTTTAAATAAGAATTTAATTAGAGACTCAAAACCTGCAGCTCAGCTCAAATTAATACACTAAGACTCTTATCCTAGTAGTTTGCAACAAATTTAGGAGAGTCAATAAAGGCACATTCTACTCCCCATTCCCAAAGCCACCTATTAAGACAAATTTGTCTTTAAAAAAACAAACAAACAAACAAACAAAACAAAACAAAAACCCCAAGACAACAGTTATGGGTCGCTTAACTACAGCCAAAACTAAACAAACAGCGTCAACAGCCCACACAATTTGCTTTTTCCATTATATTCTTTGTCCCCAGCAATTGCTCTTTGTTTTAGTGGTCAAATGAGATCTCTACCGTCACATGGTTAGTCTGAGCTGAAAAATGGTTAAATCTATCAATATCATGTGCTACTCCTTCCTTTTCACTTGGAGAAACTTTTTTTTTTTAAAGATGACAAGCTTCAGTGATTTTGGATACTATTGTTTGATGCTTGTATAGCTACTGAACAACTGGAACATTAAATATGTTAAAATACACTGAAAGGAAATCATATTGCATTAGATTGCTATATTTAAACTGTTAATATAATACTATTGTTAAAACAGACAGTCATCTCAGATGGCTTAACACTATCAGTGTCAGAACTTAAATGCAGGAGAATCTACTTAATCAAAACATTATGTTTTATATTATGAATTAATCATTCACTTGGCTTTCAACTGCCTTTGAACAAAGTTATTTTATGACACAACTTTACCTTCTATATACTTTAAATTAATAAATGCTTTTAACCAAGTAGACTAATTGCATGTTACCAATTGAAATACAAACATTTCCCAGCTTGTGTTCTTTCTGGAAAGGCTTTATATGAATGAGTAAAATAAACTTGCACTCAAGTACTACATTTGAGGATATAAAAATAAAGCCATTATCAGTGAAATAACTATGTTTAATTGACTGAATATGAACCATGCATGTCTATTTTCAACATTTTCAATCAGTGGACCATTCCTGTGCTTAGTCTGACACATAAGAACACCATCTACAGGGAAGAACTTTTGTTGTAAAACAGTATCATGTTATGCTTGTAATAAAGCAAATGCATCGTTTCATTAGATATTTCAGAACTATAGCTTTTTTGAATATATATAATCTATTTTTAACCAAATATTGCATAGTAGAGAAAAGGAGGGGGAAAAAAGAGACCCAACCAGTAAAAACAATGAGTCTATATGAAAAGCTATTGCTGAATTCTTAGGTACATTTTGATTGCATATAATTTAGTACCAACAGCTAAAAGACAGGATTACTGAGAGTAAAACTCCGAGTTACAAAAGAATTACTTTTTTTTTAAATTTTATTTTTTTTGCAAAACACCACCACTATTCAAGGTTTGGTTGTATTTTAATGATTCAAATTTCATACATCCTGTTACATAAAAGGCATTCATGGTTTACGGCACCATTTTTCTTATTTTCAATACACGGTAAGATCTCTCCCTCCCACCTCTGTCTCAGAAGTGTTCCCCTGTGATATTTCTGAAGACAATCTGAATAGGCATGTTAGTTAATTCCATATTAAATATAAAGCCACTTAGTTAAAATTTGTTTAACTCTGAAGAATAAATGTTAGTGTATTTCACAGTGATGAAAACCTCAAAGGCTTATTACTCCCTCCTCATTGGCCATTATGCTAGAAATTTTGAATATTTATTGTTGTGATGACATCAGCACAGGCAAAAATGAGGTTAAAATGTTTTTGAATGTTATACTAAATCTTGACTTCACTGTATTTTCTGCTGTTTGTCAATTGCTTGACAGTTTAAAGTTTTGTGTTAGGAGTTTTATCTCTAATTTTATCTTCCTAATTCTTGTAGAAACAAAAACCAGCATTAAGAAGATGTTTTCATAATTATGCTTTCATTGCATATCCTAACGCATACATCATTCAGTGCAAAGTCATCACACACTACAGAGAGAGAAAACAAAAACCCCTTCATTCTCCCCTATGGACCCTACAGGTACATGTGCAAAACCCAGCAAGACTGAAATAAAGATGGACACAATGTACAAGACACCTGGGTAGTTAATATTTGCTCTATGGTTTTACAAAAAAAATAAATCAAATATTACAGACATTACTATTTTTATAGCTTTGAGTAGTGTCTCAGTGGCCAGCAATTTCAAATAAGTCATTAAAATCCAAGAAAGAGTTCACAAAAGTTATTACCAAAAAAATCTAAGTTTATCAGAACAAGAGCAGCATTTGTTGTCACAATATGACCATCATTGTTTAAACACACACACACACTAATGTAAGTCAAGCCTATACCATGTGTCTTGAGGCCAGTTATATATGGAATAAACTTACAGTGTTTTGGTAAATACATACTCAACATGAAAGAACATAAATAGCAATAGGAATATAGCAATAACCTTGAACACAAATAAACCGTAAATTTAATCAAGTACTTCCATGAAAGAAACAGATGTCACTAAGAGATGTTCTAAATATTTTCTCACTATTTGTTTTCTTGCTTTTTTCCTCCTTGTCTTTTTCACTTCTTGACAAACTCTTTAAGTGCTAGTCATGCCAACTGCAAGGGATGACTTTGAGACCTGGGCACAACAAAACTTAAATGTTTTAACAGAAAGGCGCACACGTAACAAAAAGGGAGGCTTTTGTTAACCACCCACCCAGCAGGCACAGATTCTTTAGAGCCCACCACTCCTCATGTGTGACAGAGGCACTAGGTTTTGTCACTGCTCAATAGTCTCCCTAAAAACAGCAGGCAGTCTGCACTTATACAACACTTTTCCACATGCAGTTTTCAAAAAAGCTTCCCAAGCAACATGTGCATGTCCGGAATCATTTTACATTTGGAGTCACAGACAGACTGAGTGACCTGATGCCACCGAGCAAGTTAAGAGTGAACCAGTAAGTCTTTTGCCTTCCAATCTGTGCCCAATCAAGCAAGAGGATAATGATCCAAAATAATATAAAATCTTCAGCAAAAGTGAAATCCGGAATGCAGTACATAAGAATGAGCACAAACCTATTTGTCCTTCAACCTAACAAAGCCAAGAAGCTTTCCATGTTGCCAGTTACCCTGTTGTTTTCCAATTACAACTCTTTCCATCAATTAATAGTAACCTGGTATCTTCTTTACTTATAACTAATAAAGTAATCTTGAAGAAAGGACTAAGCCTGCAAGACAAGTGTCAGCAATTTAGCACATCTTACATTCACTTTTCAGCCATCTCCTGGGGAAAACACACAATCTTCTGGTAACATGAGAGATACATATTGTACAGCTGTGTCAGTTTCTATAATGAAACTCCAGATATAAATGATAATATCCATAATACAAACCATAATTCTAAAATATATCTAAATATGTGTGTGTATATATATATATCTAAAATGAAAATTATCTGATTTTCTCTTTCATACACATATAAACATCTGGCTAATATACCCCATAAAAATTTTTCCTTATTGAGGACTAATCTTTTAAATAAGAGAGTTTTAAACAGTCGCTTAGAATATATTTTTTAAAACACTATTCAAAAATGAAGAACGATCTCAGGGTAATCAAAAAGCACACACAAAATAAATTAACATCATACAAATGTGGTTATACTGTTCCAAAAGTCCAATTCTCCCATTTGAAATGAAATGGAGACCAGTGTACCTTAGGGTGAATTATTCATCAATGCACAAATTCATTCTCTCTTTCCATGTAAATCTTAATGTGAATTTAGCTGCACTTCCATAAATCAAGAAACAGTAAATCTGCAGAAGTCTTGCAAAAGGGAGTTGTGTTTCACTGGGTAAGAGCAGTTTTTGTTGAAGGGCAGCAAGTCAACATTCTGTCACCACCTGAACACTAGCAACACCTGTGACCTAGTAAGCTTCACACCTTGAATTAGCAGCAACATATTTGATGGGTTCAGTAGTAATTTTTCTTCCAGTATTGGATTAGACTACTTTGCACATACAGTAAGTCAAAAGTCTAGTAATTGTGTGCAACAATAATCCACATTTACATCTGAGAACTCATAAATACACATGGAAACAAAGGTGAAAGAGAAATAAACCTAATTTTAAGTTAAAATGTTTTCAGTCCACGTATAGAAACATCAGTGAAAAACAAGTATAAAGGAGACGGACAGCAGAAATAGAACAAGTACAATAACTAAAACTGTAAGAAGTAGGTCACTGTTAACAGGGCAAGTTGCAATTAAAATTCATCAGCAGAAGATATAGACTGTATCATCTGCACAAATGCTTAAATGCAGCATTATTTTGCACATCACATACAGTAGAAGTGATTTCTAAGAAGCATATTATAACAGCTGTTATACACACTAATAGATTTATGGTAACTGAACACTTAATTTCTCTGGCTCTTAATGTACTGTAGTTGTGCATTAGCCTTTAAAGCTCTGTGTCAGCCTTTTACAAGTCAAGGTTACATTGCCATGAATATTTAGTATCCCAACAAGAAAGTTACAAATATTCACCTTCAATGAACTTTCATAAAATACAAAGATATTAAATACCTTCTGAAGCTGAATCATTTCAATACTATCAGTTTTCTTTTTGCTATTTCAAAGGAGACGCAAAGACCTTTGTAACTTCCAAAGTGAAGGGTGTTTTAAGGCAGTAAAAGATAAATATTAAGGTTTCCATGATTGTTTATGGCTGTCTATGTGAATAAAGCATATTACACACAATTGCTCTCATATTTATCTATATGACTTCGTTATACTGTACACGATTTTCTTGAGAAATTTAAAGTGCCACAGTTCAAATGTGCTCATTGGTCTTTTCATGGGCTCCTAGTCCATTCTAGTTGCTTTCAGAAACAAGCCCCTGCTTTACTTAAAGAGCAGTCTTTTTAAGGGGAAAAAAAAGAATTAATCCTTCACTGCTGTGCTAACTGGAATCCAGTGGTCGAACCAATCCTTCTTTGTAAACACGAAGAATAGCTTCACAAACAAATTTGTATTGACTCTGTATAAGAAAGAAAAAACAAAAACATTTATGCATGATTAGTTAAACCCCTGATTATACATCAGTATTGAACAGGACAAACAGTCCCACTGCTTCCTTTTCTCCTGGACAATGATAGGATAGGAGACACAAAAACGGAAGGAAAAAAATCCAACTCTCCTGGCTGTGTTCCCAGTAAACAGAAGTAACATTTACTCTTCTATGAAGGACAACCATTAAGATTCTCACACCAAGGAAAATAGAATCCCCAAATTTAAAATAACACATACTTAAATCTCACAGGATAGGATTTATTTGTAAAACCTATGCAAATTCATATGATTCTTCTGACCTTAAGGTCAACTAGTTATTCATGTTCTTTAGACACCTATTTTTACATATATATATATTTTTTTTAATCATAGAATGGTTTGGGTTGGAAAGGACCTTATAGTTCATCTAGTTACAACCCCCCGGACATGGGCAGGGACACCCTCCACTAGCCCAGGTTGCTCCAAGCCTCATCCAGCCTGGCCTTGAACACCTCCAGGGATGGGGCATCCACAGCTTCCCTGGGCAACCTGTTCCAGTGTCTCACCACCCTCACAGTGAAAAATTTCTTCCTAATATCTAGTCTAAATCTACCCTCATTCAGTTTAAATCCATTACCCCTTGTCCTGTCCACCTCTCCTGTAGGCCCCCTTCAGTTACGGAAAGACAGCTACAAGGTGCGCCCAGAGCCTTCTTTTCTCCAGGCTGAACAACCCCAACTCTCTCAGCCTGTCCTCATAGGTGAGGTGCTCCAGTCCTAAGACCATCTTCATGGCTCTCCACTGGACTCCCTCCAACAGGTCCATGTGTTTTTTATGTTGGGGGCCCCAGAGCTGAATGCAGGACTCCAGGTGGGGTCTCATGAGAGCAGAGTAGAGGGGGAGAAATCACCTCTCTCAACCTGCTGGTCACACTTCTTTTCATGCAGCCCAGGACACCATTGGCTTTCTGGGCTACAAACGCACACTGCGGGCTCATGTTCAGCTTCTCATCTACCAGCACCTCCAAGTCCTTCTCTTCAGGGATGCTCTCAATCCATTCTCCACCCAGCCTGTATTTGTGCTTGGGGTTGCCCTGACACATGTGGAGGATCTTGTACTCAGCCTTGGTGAACTTCATGAACTTTGCACAGGTCCACCTCTCAAGCCTGTCAAGATCCCTCTGGACGGCAACTTTTCCCACCATGTCTACCACACCGCACAGCTTGGAGCCGTTGGCAAACTTGCTGAGGGTGCACCCAATCCCACTCTCCATGTTCCCAACAAAGATGTTAAACAACACTGGCCCCAGTACTGACCCCTGAAGAATGCCACTCATCAGCGGTCTCCACTGGGACATTGAGCCACTGATCACAACTCTTTGAGTGCGACCATCCAGCCAATTCCTTATCCAGCAAGTGGTCCTTCTCTGGAATCCACGTCTCTCCAAATTAAAGACAAGGATGTCATGTGGGACTGT
>NW_010107462.1:3241-12414 GCF_000699245.1 Pterocles gutturalis | reverse complement strand
TTTATTTTATTTTATTTTATTTTATTTAAATCATTTAACTGTTCTTAACCCATGAGTTTCCTTACCTTTTCCTCCAATTCTCTCCTCCATCCCACTGGCAGAAGGGGGAGTGAGCACGCAGCTGTGTGTTGCTTATACTGGCTGGGATTAAACCATGACACAGTTATGCACAGGAGTATAGGTGTTTTGGTTCAGTTACTTCTGAGTCTGTAACACAAGCTCATTTTCTTCTGATATTTTCAACTGCGTAGTTTTGATACTAGGAATACATAAAAGGTAGCTTCTGCTTTTGAAGTGAATGAGTTTTCCTACTCATTTCAGTGAGAATAAATTGAAACCCTTAATTAAATGTTGTCACCTATATCAATCTTCATGGAAGAACTTTAGCATAGTGATATTTTCCTCATAGACATATCCTTGTGGGCTAATAATTGAAAATGTGAATTAACTGCATTTCCTATCACTTAATCAGGTTTTTTTTCTAAGACAGTCAAATTTCTGACTGACTTACACTGCTACAGTAGGACTTGAATTAAACTGCTGCCATTTCAGTCCACTAATAAAAGAACAGCTGGAGTATTACAAGGAATTGTGAAACAAATACACCCTTGCTCTGCTTTACTTTTGATAAAATTGTTTCCCAGTTTCTTTCTTAGCTCCATAAATACAAGTGTCTCTACACTGCACCCTAGGCCACCACAACTGTTTCAGGTACTGAAATAAACTAAATATTCATTATTTACTCCCCTTCGAGAGTCTGATCTTTGCCTCGCCTTATTTTCCACTTGCTCTTTTTCCTGATCCTTATGTCTGTAGAAAAAAACATTTTTTTCTTCATTCAGTTTGTCAAGGCTGCTGAACAAAGCCTTTTATCCCTGTTGGGCCTCTGAAAATGTGCCATGATTACCCTCCACATTTGGAGGGACTTCCCACACCCCTCCTGAAGGTGTTCTTCTCTTTTCTTCAATGTATACTAATGAGAAAGCTCAGGGGTATAATGGTATATTAAAAAGTGGACCAAGTATCCTATTGTGAGGAGTAGGCAGATTAGAAAGGAGTAAATTCCATTCACTAGTACATGCCCTCACCTAAACTGAAATGGTTCTCATTTCCCCACTGGAATGTTACATATTTCGTCCCCAAGAGCACGCAAGGGTCAAGTACTAAGAAACACTTCAGAGCACTAACCACAGGCAGTCAGTGTACTCCATTTTTTAAGCAAAAAGCAATTACAGCCCTTATTAACCTGTACGCCTTCTACAGGCAACAAGACAAGATCAAAGAACACAGTCCTTATCAAAAAAACACAAATTAGTGTGTCAGTTTAGTAAATAAAGTAGCAGCGTGTGGACAATGACTGGGAAAGCAATGTTGCAAGGTGTCGTGGTCTGAACCCAGCTAGCAGCTAACATCACGCAGCTGCTCGCTCACCCTCACCCCTCCCAGGGAATGAGGGAGGGAATTAAAGGGATAAAAAGGGGTTTAAACCACAACACAGAGCTCTGTTTATTCTCTCTCAGATTCATCAAAGACTCTGAGTGTGCAGGTGACACACGTTCGGTTTAAAGTCCAGTAATGGTTTCTCCTAATTACTAGCCCTTTGAATTATTAAGTAGTGTCTCAAAGTGAAGCTGTCCTGTCTCTAGCAACTCCCACAGAAAGAACATTTCAAGCTTAGCGTCTGTACAGTAGATGCAGCACACAGCATGTTACAGCTTTACATTGTTGGCAGTGCCATAAAAATAAGATATGATGGAAAGAGGTGAAAGCCAGTGTAACTCCTGATTTCCATGCCATGCAATCTCACTGTTATTTCATGGACTGGATCACGAGGACAGAAACTCAGAGACTTGCTGAATACAGCAATCCCATACCACGCAGGAATTGTATCCCTACAGAGCTAGTTCCTCAGCATGGGTGGGCACGTGTATGGGAAGCTGACTCACAGATGAAACAGAGTGTTTTCCCAGTCTTGGTCAGGTTCTTTGCTGACAGAGAACATAGAGCTGCTCTGTACTATACTGGTTGACTCTTAGTGCCTTGCGTCTAGTGCCGTGGATGGGAAATATCAGACTCCAAAAGCTTCCCGTGTGGGCTCCTCATGCTACAGCTATGCCTACTTAGGGATTTCTGAATGATGGAAGAATGCCATGGTCAACTATTGCAAATGGTCAACTATTCTCACCAAACCAGGGCCACAGGAATCTAGTACTGAGTACACAATTATGCATCCTTGTTATCAGGTCACTGAATTAAATCCATGGGCTGCAGCACTTTATTGCATACATGGAGAGATGGACATTTTGCCTGGTACAATTATCCTCTAATCCAAATAATCCCTGTTAAAGAACTTCATTCTCTTAGCTGTCACAAACTGAAGTTGTTCACCTTCACAATGAAATTCAGTGCTCCGTTCCACTGTCACTTTCCTCATCAAGTGATTCTTGTCTTCCCATGCTGCTGCAGTATTATATAACCAGCCACGTGCAAAAGCTGGATGCAAACCCAGTTTAAGAGCCAGGCTCAACAGAGCACAGCCACATTCAGTTATCTATTTGGAGAAAGGTACAAACTCTCAGTTGATCAGTATCCATTACAAAGTAACAGTGTTCAAGCATGATTCTCCTCTGCCTGGAACTCCAGAGAGTCATGTATATACCTGTGAAAATCAGGATGGGAAAATTTTACATCCACTTTGCAAGAATGTGAACAGCATGCAGAAACTCTAGAGCAGGTCTCCAAAACAGCATATTGACATTAGCATGAGGTAAAATAAGTCCTCCCTCTCAGTAGGACTAATTCCCCAAGCTGCAACATTCGTATGTGCAATATTTGCACATACAGGGCATGATGGACTGGAGAATCACATCTGCTGTTCATAAAAGACAGTAAAATTACAAAGAAAAAGAGAGAAGTGGTGGGATGGAGAGAGCAGAGGATGATATTTTAACAGCAGAGTCCAAGAGAGTACATTACCTTTGTAAACTTGCTAACACTTCAGTGAAGGAGTTTTAGTCTTTCTTTCAGCATGAATGTGAATTTCTCCCAATGTGCCTGAACGGAGATTAAAAGAAAATATAAAGGTCAATTATCATTAATAGCAATACTGATAACTTATTAAAATCCACAATTCAAAATGCACGTAAGGCCTTAAGGTCTGTTCTGGGCATATAAAGCATGACACAAAATTCAGTGCAGAGACTGAACTGGGGCCGAACTACTTTCAGATCCAAACCTTCAGTGTGGTGCTGCGCCCCGGAGAATTAGTCCTATCAAGAGGCAGGACTTCTTCAGACACAAGCACAGCCTTATGCTGACACTGCTACACAACTTTCAGAACCCAAGTTCACAATTCCATACAACAAAATGTCCCACCGTTAGTTCACCGCAGGATTCAGTGTCCCCCTTACAACAAAGCAGGAGAATTCATCGAGGTCAGCAGGTTGGTAAGCCACTAGCCCAGCAGCTCTAGTGTCATGGAGTTTTAAGCATAAGGTGTTAACAAGTATCACAATGTACATAACTGAGAGTGATGAACACAGGCGGTTCCACAAGAAGTATCTTATCTCTCAATTATTTGTCAACATGCATGGCTAAGAACAGTGACAGATTAGGTCAATGCTTTATCCCAAGCTTTGGACTGCATTTGCAAGAGCTGTATTTCCCTTTCCATGAAGGTCAAGAGGGGAAAGATATTCAGCACTGGACATGTCACTTAACAGTATTTCGTAAGACTCATGAAGGAAAGATGTGAAATTGGGCCATCAGATGAAACAATGATCATAAACATTTTAACACAAGGAGCCTCCAAAGACAGAGACAGTAAGTAGGTGATTGTATAGGTTTTGCAACAGTACCAGTAACAGAATAGGAGGGATAAAGTTGGCTGCTTCCATCTTTGGAGACAGTTTCCAGCTCCTGAGTAATCATCTGCTGAGATCAGGAACAGACATTCCATCCTGGTAGACAGAAAAAAAAAAATCTATTCCAAATCTATTATGAAAGAATTCCTTAAAAAATCTGAGGATGTGTTACTGCCAACCAGCCTGAGTCTGAACTGACTAACTGAAAAGTTACTCAGGCTTACCTGTACCACTAATCACACTTCTTTCTCCAGACACTGATACTACCTTGAATGAACAAATCAAAATTAATTAGAAAGCTCAGAGAGCTGGAGCAAAAGGCTTAGGGAAACACAGGGAACATAAGCATCAGGAACAAGGTCTTGGCCATTTTTTTCAGTGAAGAGTCAAGTTCATAAAGAAATAAGAATTAGGGTTCAGGCCCCCCTCCTCAGATGGTATAACTGGGATGGAGTGTTGAATTTTTGACTGCAGAATGGTGTTCCATGTGTTACTGGTAAGAGGAGTGACACCTCCAGACAAAGACAAAGGAAGACCACCTTTGCTTATAAACTTGCTCTTGGAGGAGGATTTTAACTGCCCTTGGAGGGAAGGATGACAGAAACTTTCAGGAAAAATTTATTCACTGAAAGGCTTGTCAAGCATTGGAACAGGCTGCTGAGGGAAGTGGTTGAATCACCATCCCTGGAGGTATTTAAAAGATGTGTAGACGTGGCACCTAGGGACATGGTTTAATGGTGGACTTGGCAGTGCTAGGTTAACAGTTGGACTCAATGATCTTAAAGGTCTTTTCTAACGTGAATGATTCTACAATTCTGTGTATATGTAAATACCAGTGACTTTGACAAAGTCCTGAAATCAAAGGCATGCATAGGGCCATTCATGTAAAGGTCATAAAAGGGATGAAGTGAATGAATGCATCAATCCATTGAACAAGTTTGATTATTTCCCTTTCTTGCATTAGCACAGTCATCTTACTAGATGATCAAGATGACAAGTTACCTAGTGCAGCAGAGGCTTGAAGAGGAGGCTGACACAGTAGATTTTTTCAGTGCCTATCCAGACATATTATGTATAGGGAGGGACTAGATGCAAATGTCCAGGTAACGATAGAAAAGGAACAAGGTGCTAATACATTAAGGATTAAATGTGTCACTGAACTAGAAGGATCGGTAGATTAATTCTTTTGTAGCTAATTATAAGAATCACACAGATTTCAGGAGCTGTTGATTTGGGGGATTTTTGTAGGAAACTACAGCAGTTAAGGAAAGCTGTCCTTCAGAGAAAGGGCACACACCCACACATGCGTGCGCACACACACACAGAGGAATCCAGATGAAGTATCAGAAATGTAGTATGAGACAAGCTGAGCTAACCTCTGAATTTCACATTGACCTTACAAGAGGGACACATACACAAACTATGTCATAGCATTGAAGATAATTGCTGAAGGAAATAGGGACTAACTCGGAAGCCGAGAAACAAAAAGAAATTCAGCTTGCAAGAGGTATCAGTGATAGCAAGAAATTAATCTGTAAATAGATTAGGAGTAAAAGGAAGAGCTGGTAGAGTCTTGTCCCGCTTCTCAAGAGGAAGGAAAGCTACAGATCATACTCAATAGGATAAAAAGTATTTTATGCATTTATTGCATCAGCTTTCACTGGAAAAGCCAGTGGGGAGCAAGGGACTACTACTGTTCAAACCAAGAAGGAAGATCTTACCCTGTAACTGGGAAGGTACAGGCTACTGCGTACACAGAGCTAGATGTTTTCAAACAAGTGAAACCTGAAGAATACATTAAAGGACCATCTGAGACAACATCAAAGCTACCTGAGAATTCGTGGAGAATGAGGGAAATTCTAGCAGACTGTAAAGAGCAAGTGTGGTGCCTGTTTTTAACAAGAAGGATGTTTGGCAGAAAAAGGAAGAGAAACTGGTGAATTATGGACCACTCACCTTAACTTAAGCTCTTTAAAAAATAAAAACTGCTTTAGGCACCAGAAAACATATGCTGAGAGCTGACAAAATGGTTTTATCAACAGCACATTACATCAAGCCAGTCTAATTTCATTCCACCGTAGATCAACACAGGCTAAGAAAGAAGCTGAGAAGGTCATATATTTTGATTTTTTTATGACATTATGCCATTTGCCACAGTATTTTAATACAGAAGCAGTGAAACTTGGTCTAGAAGTTACCCAGTCATGGCTACAAAACTAGCAGTAAAAGTTTGCCAGAGAAGAGTTATTAGCGATTCACAGCCAGTATGTAAGGGTGTGTCAAGTTGCGTCTGTAGAGTGGCCAATTCTGTCTTACAATGCATTGATGCTCTGAATGATGCAATTCACTGGGCTTATAAAGTATGCAAGTATTTTAGAGGATAAGATTAGCATTCAAAATGATCTTGACAAAGGGTCTGAAAGATCAGATTCACAGCAACACAGGCTATTCCCCTAAAACAAGAATAATTGTCTACAAAAACAAAGGACTGGAAACAACCAGAGAATAATATGCCTTTCCCAAACATGCTAGATCTTGTATATTCTGCCCTGAAACATCAGATTCTCTCTTACTCTAGGGAGTTAAGCACAACATATGAGCAGTGCATCTCGCTCCTGATAGCAAGCATCTAACAGCTAGGTTTGATCATGCTTCATGACTTTTTACATTCTTTCTTATGCTTTGTTCTCACAGAGCCTCTGCTTTAAAAGGCTTCAAAGTTGTTTTACGTTGCTTTTTGCCAAATGTTTCTTCAAGGTGTTCAGCACTTCAGAAATGTAGGACAGTTGTTTTATCACGTTGCCTGTAAATTACAACAGGCTGATTGTGTCTGCCAGAAGCATCCTGCCCTGTGATCGGATGCTGAGAAAGGATTGAGCATGCTTGGCTGCCTCACTGAGACATTTGGCAGAGGAGGAAGTGAGAAGAGGCCTTTACCAAGAAAGGCTCCAGAACACCAACTGAGTCACTCTGGACTCAGGACCCCACAAACAGCTATGACTGGGGAGGAGCCTTGATGCCAGTCCTAAAATGTCATTGCCTTGAAGTCCATACAACATGTGGGATGCATAGGAGAACAGGCTGGGAAAAGCATCAGTGCACAAAAGCATATTCTGATAAAGAGGATGCTAAAAAATGTATGTCCTTTTCAGTCATGCATAATGAAGCAACTGAATGTTCTTTTCTCATTTTTGGGTGGCAATCACAAAAAACAGATGTTAGACTATTTTAATTTTTGTCACTGGCATCTAGCCCCCTGGCAAGATTAAAACAACTGTTGACATCTTTGGAGCAGCTGGGCAGCAGAGCAGCTTCCTTTGCTTACACAATACCATTCTGAATAACCTTTGAGCCTAAGATTTTGTTGCTTTGTAATCCGTGTTTTGGCAGTCTTCTCTTCCACTCCCTCTGTTCAGATATGGTATTCCCCAATCCTTAGAGTCTAGCATGTATCTTTATTACATCATAAGCTTTGATGAAAAATAAATGTAAAATCCGTGGTATCTATGACACCAGTTTAACTTCCACTCTAGAGGGAAGGACATTTTCAGGGTTATCTTTGCAGTTTAACTTCTTAGTGTCTTTTTTAATTCAAGCTTCATCAGTAAAGCAGGATAAACAGATTTCAGTACTGTCATACATTTCACCTGGATGTCTAACATAAGTACATAATTTTACACAAAATATTGAATACTTCTGACATTAGATGTATGATTTAAAAGTAAAAAATGGCAGTCATTGGCAAAAAATAATTTAAGAATGAGTACTATTAATTCCAGCATTGATAGGTGGAATAAGAAAAATTATTTCTTATAGATTGCAGTTCTTTTGCTAGGAGCTGTATATAATGTCTTCTGGGGAAAAAATGAAAAAAATCACACATAAATATAATCTACTTATCAATCAAGTGTACATATTAGGAATGTGTCACTGATACAATATAAAGAAGTAGAAATACTATACGCCTGCTTAGACATCAGACATAACTTTTCCTCTGCTTTAGTTAATTGTCATTAGGAAAGAAAAAATTAGTCTAAAAGTAAACAATCTGCAGCTTATCACTTCTGCAGTCTACACTCTAAGTTGTAAGATCGCACAATAAAATACTAGACAGTGCTATATAATGTAAATCCTATAGGTGGGTGTTCCAGCTGTAAAATGGGAGATAGACTTAGTAACTAGAAAAGAGAATCATGATTCAAAGAAGGGGAAAATCTAAATGGAACAGTGTTTCAACACTCTCTGAGCATTTCAATGGTTTTTACCATAATGTTTATAGAAAGAAAGACCATGATTGTTCAAACATTACCTCTTAAAAGTGTTTTTCTGTGAAGCTGAGAAATAAATTGATACCTTTCAACTAAATGACCCCTTATGTAGCCAGCACTGTAGACATTTTATTTTCCCCCATTAAAATAAAAAGCTGAGTGAAACAAAAAGTTTAAAAGAATCTTAAATGAACTCAGTTTGCAATTACATAGATGTAATAGTGCTAGCTTGCCAGAACCAATAGGATACCTGTAATATGTTAAAATCAATTTTATATGCCTTGGAATCTAAACAGCACCCAACCTGCTATAGTGCCTATAGGACATGTAGAGTTGCTGTGACAAAGCCCAACAGAAAGGCTTTACTAATGCTTAAAGTCTTATAAAGATAAGGGGAGCACAGCTAAGTAAGCCACTGTGATCATAAATCAATGACTGGAATTGTCCTCTGACATGGAGGCACTAGTACCAAGAACTCCCAGTCTCCAAAACATATAGTTATGACCAAATTGCTTGTCAGGAATGGGCTTTGGCCCGTCCTAACTCCCAAACAATACCTGAGAGTGGGAGACTGCCACTTGTCCTAGACCAAAACTGTGCTCATGGACACGCGAACTGTTCAGAATTACAGGCAGCTGAGTTCCAGTGGCCACAACGTTCATGCACATTTTTTTACTTGTCCATGTAGACAGAACCTTGAAGGACAGAAGAGATCTAAGCAGCATCTTGATTTGTATTATGCCAACTATTCCTCTTTGACTCTGGAAAGGAGAATGCAACTGCTCTGTGCTACTGTTTAATCAAAAATGCATAATGCGAGGGTCAAAAATTGTCATAATTTCCAATGTATCTTAATAACAATCAGCCATTTCAGTCATGCTAGCTGTCAGAAGCTTAGGCATTTAGACTAAATTGGCCCGCTCCCTCTGCAGTCAGTCAACAAAGAGGTAATAAATATTTCCTATCTCAAATTCTGTTTTCAGTGGGATAAAATTATCTCTGGAAGTGCCTGCTTGTTGCCTGCGTGTTTTTGCCTCCATTG
>NW_010107462.1:0-3229 GCF_000699245.1 Pterocles gutturalis | reverse complement strand
AATGGCATCATCATTTAAGAAGGAAAAATTAGGTGACATGAATTCCACAATTGCCACCTAAGATTTCTTTAGCTTCTGCAGTCTTGGGGAGTATATTATCTATAGAAAACATGGTTGCATGACAAATTCCACTGAAAGTTTAGTTTGGTGCATCCTCTTGAAAAGGAAAGAGACCTGTTACCAAAGGGACAGAGCAAGTTGCTGCTAGAATCAACGAGTTCCTGGCTTTTAGCCTTTGTCCAGTACACAGGATCTTGCCAGCAGAGACAGCCTTCTATGTTTGGAAGGAGTAGATATTTTAAAGGGAGAATGGTGTGGTAAAACAGTTCTTAAAAACAATTTGGGGGAATACATTCAATGTAGCATCATGAATCATTTGTGAAATATCTGCCTATACTGCTCCTAAGGTTTTCAGGCAGCATTGTGCTTTATGGAATGAACTTGAAGAAAAATCCTCCTGATGTGAAGATATAGTGTAGCTAACTGTTTTTCAGATTTAATTGGACATATGTAGGATGGAGAATAACTGCTGAATATAGGTATGAATACTGACTATTCTTTTAATAAATATAGAAAAACTATGCTAGATTTATCATATATCTGTATATACTGTTTGTGTCTCTTTGGGAATCATAGACAAAACTCTGCAGGATATATTTTTAGATTACTGTGTGATTTCACGTGACTTGAATCTAAATTTAATCCAAAATTAAAATGAGTAACTACATTATTTCAAGCCCCCAGAAGCTCGAGACCGTTCCAATAGATAATTCAATACTAAACCAAAGAACTTGACATTCAATGGATACAAATATAAAAATATATCTTCACTTAACAAAAGAGGTGATTAACTAGTTGAAAAAACAACAGAGTGTGTCACCGAGGGGGACCGAAGGGACTGATATCTAATGAAGAGAGAGCTGTCATTGCATTAAGCATTCCTACAGTTATAAATTTTAGAACACTCATTAAAATATGGTAATTCAAAGGCAACTTATGTAGATTCTTTGCCCCTCTGGGTTGAATGTGGATCTATACAAGGATGGTTAACTGTTGGCAGAGAGGACCAGCGTCCCTCGGACATCCGATGATACAAGTCCCCTCTTTCCCATGAATATGCGCAGTCAAACCCCATGCATTAATAGCAGTCAGTGCTTTATTCCCAGGTCTGTTAAGCCTTTAGCTAAAATTATGTTTTTCTGGGGTCAGAGCCTGTAAACCAAGGGAAGCAGATGATTCACTGATACCTTTTTCTGATGTTTTTAAGAGTAAGGGTCACCATTAGTTTGTTTGCTCTTACTCCCGTAAAAAGCAGACCATACCACATAACCCTAGCCTAGTAGCTTGTCTTTGGCAAAAAACATATTTTTCCAGGCTATGTCCAGGTTTTGTCATAAGAACTCAAGAAATGATGAATCCACACCATACCTGGCAACTGGACACACTGGTTGTTACACAAACATGACTTAACATTTGTACCTCTCTTTTTGTTTATATTTGTCTGGCTTTAACTTCCCTCTGTTGTTTCTCATTGCCCACACCTTCCTCCACTGCATCAGAAATATCTACAATACTAATTGAACTGTGATTTATTACAGAACTGTGATTAAACTGTCAAATAATTCCGTAAAGAAAAAATGTGGCAGTGACTTCCAGGACACACTGACTTAAGCTCGGTATAAACTACAGGCTTGAAAGAAAAATGTGTTATCGCTTCTTCCAACCTATATGACCTACGAGTCCATACCCAGGCACATGCCCTTTGTAACAATCTCCTATTCCCTCCGCTGCATTGAAGCCTTTTTAAGCCACAAAGCATTCAGTTATTAATAAGTACAGAGAAATGCCAGCTCATGATAAACCAAAATGAAATACTTAAATATCTACTATTTTTGTCAGGTCTGAAAATGATGAAAGCTTCCCAATTCCATTATATATGCAGTTCCATGCCTCCGCTTCAACACTGCAAATCTACGAGCAACTGTTATTAACTATTTTTCTTTATTAAAGGTTATGTAGTCAGAAATCTGTGGAGGACTTTGTTTGACTGTAAATAGCAAATTTTCCTCACCAATTTTCACTGTGAATCACTCTTATATTCTCCACTAGTTCTGTCAGCATAACATCCCTTGGAAACACACTGGAGGTACTACACTCATGAGTGAAATGCAGAGCATGCATCAGAAATCTACATTGCTGTCTGGAGAGAAGGGTTTTCCTTGAATTCTTTCTCCATATATTGTCTTTTCTATTCATTTGCCATGAAGGGAATTCAGGAATCAATAAGGAGGGAAGACAGGAGTCCGTTAAGATCACTGGCAGGAATAACAAGGAAAATAAGTGTAGTAAAATTAAAATGCAAACTAAACAGTGTGCAGACTGGTGTGTATAAATTCAAAGGGACAGCTAATTCCATTACTTAACTGTAAATGAATTTGCAACAGTCACCTTCCTTGTGACAGTCAAATGCTGGGTATATGTATGATCTGCCTATATGAAGAGGTCACAGCACAGAGGTATGCAAAGATGCTCAAGCAGGTCCTGGAAATAGCAGTTCAGATATTGGCAGCAAAACAGGTCATTCACTTAACATTCTTCAAAAGGATGTTAGCTCATGTGTGTCTGGTCATGACGATGGTCATGGTACAGTTCTAACATGCATGATTCACAAACATGAATGAGTCCATCCCAGTGTGCACCGAGAAGACAGGGCAATAACATGAGATACAGAACTGAAGGAGAGAAAAAAATAACTTTAGTGACTCAAAGTCTCACAGGATTCCTCCAGCACAGCTGACTGCAACAGTCAGAATTTCACTGGCCTGATTGATTTCTCACTCCCTGGAGCAATCACAGTAAATTTGAGGTAAAAGAATGCTGCCACCATGTTCTCCTAAACAGATCATCCCCCTACATCCTCAATTAAAAAGCAAGCAATGCACCTTTGAGGTACAAACATTGCAAAATCACTGAATTTTCAGAAATCTGAGTTAAAACAAATTTAATAACTAGTTGATGACTAAGATTTTTTTCTGCTTTTAAAAAGACAGTGTGTTTTGTTCTTGTGGGATGTTGAACTCTTATCGTGCACTGATGCCATCAAATGTGCATTATGACGGAAATATAGTAGATGCCAAGCCCCAGCATGTGTTTCCAATTAAGATTCTTCATTTTCTGCTCAGATGCTAAGAGTATGACCTGATTAGCCAGTCAGTTATCAGAGCTCAGC
>NW_010107461.1:0-13140 GCF_000699245.1 Pterocles gutturalis | reverse complement strand
CATTAAATTTTTTCCCGCCCAAATCTCCCTTCTCTCACTCACACTTATGGCAGTGATAACTGCATTTTCAGACACAATCAAAGGATATTTTCGTCTTTCACATTTATTTCATAGAACACATCTAAATGTGGAAGCATTTTACAGTCAATGAAGCCAAGTCTGCCTTCTACCTGCACTTGAATGAAGCTCTTGGAATGCACAAAAGACCAGTTCTAATTAGGAGGATCAGAAGTAAATACTACATAGATTTTCACCATCTATCTAATGAAAAAATATATACACCTAACAAAAGCATGCAGATTTCCATATCCTTTCTAGTTCTTAAACTTTACAAAACCAGATCAGTATGTGAAAAATCTCACTTCACAGCTTGATGTTAGCAAACAAGTAAGACAGTGTTTCCAGCATGCAGTATCCATGGCCAACTGTTCTGTAAACATCCAGGGAGTCTAAGAAAAAACATTGCCATGAAAAGTCTTCCGTAACAACACCACCACTTATCAAGGTCTGGCTCAAAAGTATATTATTGCAAGTAATAGCATCCTGCTAATATCTTAGCTATTTTTCTAAAGATAATAAATCTCTGCTTCAATATCCATGCTAAATCCCTCTATCAGATTCACTGGTAGGGTGGATCTCGGATAAACAACAGAAATGAAGGATTATTGCAGTCACAGTGTGGAAATTTTGATCAGCTGGATGTTCCCATGCAGTAAATAGCGTTCAGCTGCACACCACATCTGCTCTGGCACAAATGTGTCCAAAAAAGGATATGGGTCTGGCCAAAAAGGGCACTTTTTACACAATTTTGGATTCTACTACATTTCCAGCAGTTAAAGTATAGGCCAGACAGTTTTGGAAGCTTTCTCAGATGTGGAATATGCAGATGAGCAAATATATCAGCATGTTTATAAACAGATCTCATTGCAAATACTGTCATTCAAGTATTCTATATGCTTTTGGGATTTCAGTTCTTTTCTAAAGTGTTTGATAATTTAAAAGATAATCCCTGCTTCCACAGGTTTCAATCAATATAAAAGATCTCTTACCACTGTCTTCAGTTTCCACAGCATAAAAAAAAAAGTCATTCAAAACAATTTCAAAAAATGAAACTAAACTTGGCATTGTTTTTGATTTGATTTCTTTTCCCTCTAAGTTTTGTACTTAGAAGCTATATTAAAACCTGGATTACGGGGGGGGGGAGGGGGCTTGCCATATCAGGTCATTTTACAGAAGATATGCGATAGAGTAAGCAACTGGAATAACTATTACTTGAAAAGAACAGAAGCATTTCATGGTTTGCTGTCAGAATATGCTATAAAGAAATATGCCACTGGCCTGCTTTTGGGCAACTGTCTAAAAGTGGTCCCAACAATAAGCAGGGGTATATAATTTTAAGAGTACATAACACATAAGCGCACATGAAGGCATGAAAGACCCTAGCTTTCACTTTCTGCAGGAACTTGACCACTTAAGTTTTGTTAACAACCACAAAAAAAATGCCTGGTAGCTTATATGAGGTGAGCAACACTCTTTGTACCTAGATAGTTGCCATCTAAATAACCATGAAGTGATTAGGCAGTGTTGGTCTCGGTCCTTGTAATCTGTACAGAGATGGAGCTGATGACAAACAAAATGACAGGTAACATCTAAGTTACGTGTTTCTGTTGAATACCTTACATATTTGTAAACTAGTCATGGCACTGAATTACAGATTTTCAGCTGTGACTACTCTCTGTATCTAAGTGTGGTTCATACAACTTCAGCAAAATATTATTTATAAATCTGGATCAGAAACAAAAACTTCTGAAGAACATCTGTTGCCTCTGTTGAATCTTCTCATCTTAGGTACTACAACTCCCTGTCACAGCAGTAACTCAGGCTGCCACGTGGACCATGTTAGCTCCAATGAGGATATGAAAAAATAAGCTTCTGACAAACTTTGAAATAAAAGGAAACCCTCCAGGAAAGAAAAAAAAAAAAAAAAAAAAAGTTGTTAGACTTGTAACACTTCATACAGTAACACTTATTTTATTAGTTAATGTTACCTATAAAACAATAGTCCACAAAATGGATAGACAGTCTTTTAGAGTGCCTGTAGCTTTCTTTCAAAGCAACGTAATATTTTCATTTGCTTGAAGCACACCTTACATGTGAACATAGGAAAGGCTACATCTGCAGCTTCATGAACTCCAACGAGTACATTAGAATACTAATACTAGGTGTTCACACTGTCTGCATCTGAGCTAGCCCTCCAGACTTCCCTTATTGCCAATAGAGACAATAGCCACCCTTACACATCCATCAGCTCAGCCCACAGTAGACTAAAACCGGTATTATGAGTCATTCCTTGGAAGCATCTAGTTTGATTTTGTTCCCCCTCTTATGTTACAGAAAGAATAAAGAATTAGTTTGGGTGTCCTTCTGAAATGTAGAAGTAAATTTACCTCACAAATCATCTCACCCCTCCTGTGAATATTGCACCTGTGCATGAAAACCACCCTTCAAGCCAAACTTTCACAAACAAGCCTTTCATTTAAGCTTCCTCAAAAGCCCAGATTAACCCAACTGCTAGTGGGTTGTGTTTTTTTTAATCTAGCCCATCTGGCTATCTCTGTGGACAAACATTTTTGCCATCCTCCATCAAAAAGGAAACAAAAAATTTAAAGATTATTCATTTTCTCTGTCACTGGATCTATAAATTCTCTACAAAACAGCAGTTCATTATACATTTTTATTGTGCTCCCAATGGTGAAGACAGAAACTGCAGGCCTGCTGCTCTTCAATTTCCAGGAGAAGAGCTGAAGCCATGCCATTGTATGATCTCTGCCTTTACTTCACAAGCGCTCTCCAAGAACATGGTATAAAAAAAGAATTTAAGGTATGTAACGAAGAACAGAATAGAGCATAACCTATAGTCAAAACGTTCTCAGAAGTAATTGCTCAAAGAAGTCAGGAAGGCTCACATAGATGGCTTTTTTCCTGATTCTCTACAAACACAAGGTTGGTTAACTTGAGCTTTATATTGCAGTACACATATCAAGTAGCTACAAAATTGCTGTTAGCACCAGCAAGTCACCTGTGCAAATGATATGGAAAAGTTTATAGTGATAAGCTGTGCAATAAGGATCCAAACATAGTGTACTTGAAAGCAAACAGTGAAATCAACAATCATAAGGCACCTCTAACCACGGCCACAGCGCAAGATTAATGCCCATCAGAGTCTTCTGCTCTTGTGCAGAACACAGAGAGCCAACAGAGCAATCCACAGACCTGCCACAAAATAGGATCAGACGAAGAAAACAAAACAAAACAAAAAAAAAAAAACCGAAAAAACCCCACAAAATGCTTTTAATAGTTTTTGGAAGAGGCAGAGACGACAATTTATTAAATACAGGCACATACTAGAGAGCCTTCAGAGACCAGATTTATAATAATTACTACCCCTCCTGGCACCTTCTTACCTTTTAAACTTTGAAGAAAAGGATGTGGGAGAAGGTCACAAAAAAGAAAACATTTGTCATCCTAAAGGCTCTCCTCCACTTCTATGATAAAATAATTTCTCTTATAATACATTGGAAAGCAATGGACTTCAGTTCTCAAATTACGTTCTGTTAACATGAATCATACTGGAAAAGTGCACACTCAACTTCCCCTTTTCAGGTCAGTAACCATTTGTTTCTTCAACTATTTCATTTATGTGATTTTTTTGTTTTGTGTTCATGTGAAAACAAACAAACAAACCACACAAACCAAATGTCTGGGCATAAGTATGTGAAATACCATACAGGAAAATTAACAACCTCTTTCTGTTACGCTTGCCTCCTATCACAAGCTATTTGGTAGCATCCAGTCAGGACTGCACTGGCCATTTGCTGCTATTGGTACTTTTTTTTTTTCTGGCCTTTAGCCTTCTGCCTGAGGCAAGGTGTCTCCCATGGAAAGTGTCTCACTAAAATGTTCCTATATATTCAGTTTACTGTGCATAAACTGCACTCAGACAAATGCCACACTCACTCTAGGAGGCCAATTAAAAATTTTGTGGTTTTACTTCCCATTCCCAATACAACAGTAATGTTGATGCTACGTCACATTTCAAAGTGCTGAAAGAATATCTATTTTAAATTGGCAGAAACTAAATGATTAATAGAGTATTGATTACAAAGAAGTTTGTGGGTAGAGAGTTGCCAAGCCATTGGTTGCTATATCTTATCAACAGTCAGCTCTCTGACAGATTCATTTGATGCCTCATACACATAAACTACCTCATACATTCTTAAACAAGATTTAATGTGTATGCTTCAGACAGAACAAGTTACTGTGGATAATATACGTAGCCAAAAGAAATAATTTTTTCTTATGCTGAAATTTCTCATGTAAGTATATAAGCACTCGTATTCTGCCTACATGAGTGCACAGAGTTCATTAGCTTTATACATAATGCTCTTACTTCTATTCATAAAACCATGCAAGAATTCAATACAAATACAGTTTGTGTGCAAGCCTAAGCCATCTGTAACCCATCTTGAATTTAAAAATCACCTTTGTATTCCCATGTGATGTTGTTGAGCCAGACTATGCAAACCATTTTAGAGCAGCCTTAGGAACGTGTCTTAACCATGTGATAATGATTAAAGCACATAATCCAAAGTAGCTGCTGCACTACGAGCCACAGTAATTTCTGGCAACCCCTCTGTTGCTGCTTATATACAATGACCATTAAACATGCTCTTTCTTTAGGAAGAAACAGTAAAAATAAAAAATAAGAAAAAGAAGGATTAGATCAAATGTTTTTTTTAATTTCACTTCCAACCTAGAACCATTGTGAAAGCTCCAGCCAGTTTTAAAGCCTTAACCTAGGAAGCATCATCTTTTACCCTGCTGAGGGTTAGATTTGGGGACATGGATTTGAAGGAAATTTTCAAGGCCATTTTCTCTATCTGAGAAGCTAAAGCCGTTCCTGAAGTAATTTGATTGACATGCATAGACTGAAAATATAGATTGTAGGCAAGTCTTATAGAATACATTTGTGCCCCTAGCAGACATTACAGACCTCATGAGGGACTTATCAGGATTACCAGACTAATTTAACTGGCAATCTATATTTTTTGTACAGGTGCTTATCAGTCTGGTGTAAGAATATTATCACCTAGTACAGTTTGGGAATTAACAGCTAGCAGCTCTTTAGAATATATTTTTCTAGTACCAGGTTGTTTTTTTTAAATTTTTATTATTTTAAGTAAAGACAAAAACTGTCACTTGTAGTGTAAATTTCACAACTATGAAGTTGCCACTATGTTCCCTTGAATCAATTTTCCAGAGAATGACAATTATTTTCCACACTGTTTCTCTAGTTTCTGGTTTTTTTATCTGATACACTCAGAGTGATTAATATAAGGTTTCAAGCAACAGACATGCAGAGCTAAAACAAAGTTAACAATGGATTTCTTAGTGCATAATTCAGCCATGTTTAAGCATTTCCTTGTGGAGTCATTAATAATCAGTGCTGCTGATGATGTACTGATATTTATCTCTGCTGTCTGATATTAATTTCCATACCGCATGTCATGAGTTTCTTTGGAGAACAGGAAGAGATCAATTTTTAATTTATGAGAAATTCTCAAAATGCAATGTATCTTGTAGCCACCCGAGTCCCACTACTGATACCTGTCAGCGACACCCAGCTGGAGTTTTATGAATTAAGGTAAGAGCCAAAATGTCTGCTTCCTTATTCCAGTTTTTCATAACTGCAACTCCATCGGGTTCCATCACAAATGGCACTACACTTTTATATACATATTTGCCCACTTCTGTTCATAGATGTGGGCAAATGAAGACTTTTGCCAGCATGAGAGTAACACATTTTGGTCTGACCATTTTTCTTATCCATTAAAATGACTTGACTAATCTTCCAGAGCTGCATTAGATTATGAATCAAAAATCTCACTTCAAAAAATGTAGTGTCTGCCCATTAGACACATTTTAATGGTTTAATGTGAAAATGTGTACTTCCCTGGATGTCTTAAAATGATATGTCCACTTTCAGTCAGTACATTCTCTTAGAATCAAGCTGCACTAGTTGGGAAAAAACCATCCTTTAAAATGTCTTCTGTTGTGCAATAGTGGTATTCTGGAATGGTAGGGCACTAGCTGCGACAGAATAAGGCCATAATATCTTTAGTGCTTGATAACTCATAAAACTAAGTTACATCTAAGTAATTTTGAGGGCATTAAAGCTTTTCAGTGTCTGCAGAATAAAAGTATGCTAATGAACTAAACAATTTTTTGTATATATAAATGAATGTTATCTTTCAAACCAGAACCAAATTCCCTAGCTAAATCTCTGAATATAATTTCCTGAGCTTGTGTGAAGTACTCCTTTATGTACCATTATTATTTTAGTAGCTCTGCTAAAAAAGTAAATCTCTTACATTCATTAAAAACTAATAGTTGGCTTTTAAGCACATTAGTGTAAATATATTTATCCCTATCACAAGGAATCAGACTATGCTTTGTTGACTTTCATTATCAGAAAATAGTCTCATTTGTCTTTTTTTCCAGATAAAGTTTCGTTTACTCAGTTATATTTTAAAAATCAAAGCTAAGAGCAACTGTAAAATGTAAATTAAACTCCACTATCCATGAATCTACAAGCAAAGCTTTTAACCGAGTTTTGTATTTATTACTTTTTAAAGAAAAAAAACAACTTATTCTCAGCAAATACACATGGGTTATGACCCAAATGTTTATTAGATTCAACTAACAAATCTTATGATCTCCAGCATTTGGCCAAGTTTCTTTCTTGACTTCTACCTTTCCAAGCTACCTGGCATATAGCAACAAGCCCAAAGCAGCAGAATACCTCAACGGGTTTAATAAGACCCCTCTGAAACAGGAAAATAAAGCACACACAGATCACAGTCTATCCTCCACTACAGCAGATATTTCATATATGAACAGAGAGAAAATAAATAACATAAATTAATGGCTAAAGGACTCCAACTACATAAAAGAGTCAGCTTGAAGAAAAAATATTAGTTTGGATATTTTGATCCTCAGACACCAGGTATGGTAAAGTAGTCGTCTTGACTGCCTGAGCTGCACATGAAACGTCTTCATTCCAGACATTCAGGAGGAGCTTTCTTTAGATAGTATCACTTATGAAAACTGAAAGTTGACAATTTTCTCATGTCTCTATAACCTTTTTTTTTTTTTTTTAAATTAAATTCTGCCATGTTACTCAGATTTGAACTATGTGAACAGACCTGCTATGTGTTAGCCCTCACAATTAAAAGATACAAGGCAAGGTAATGACATCAGAAGCTGTCCCCTTACATCAGAAACGTCAGTGTTTCATAAGGATGTACACAGGTATGATGGCAGGAACCCCTGCAACTAACAGAAGTTAAAACTTATAGTTAATGCCCAGTTTGATGCCTGGATTATTCATCTCCTGCATGATTTCTGTGAAAAGTGAAAGACATGGTAGAGACTGTAAAATTAAGAGAATGATTGTACAATCAACACTCATTGATTTTAGAAGCCTGACAGCAGCCTTGTAAAGCTGATAAGGGGGGAGACACTGAAGCCAGAGAAATGGGCTAATGAGGCACAGTAATAATTTGAGAGATGTCAGGGAAAGGGAAGAGCTGTGCATCCTCTGATCAGCAGCATGAGACAGGTTAAAAGTGCCAAAAGCTGAGGGCAGGGGGACTCATTTCCCTGACAAACTGATAGAAAATTCTCACTATGACTGCTGCTTGGAGCCGCCTGGGACAAGGCGAGCACCTCCCTTACACAACTGTCTTCAGGTTCCTACTCTGAGGTTTAGCATCCCGCAAAGGGGTGGCTACCAGCTGAACTGCCCCCACTGGCCTAAGGTCCAGATTTACCTCAACAACCCTACGCAACGTAAAGAGAACTATTTCACTTCTGATAAACCCTATTTTACTTCTTCATGTTACAGCTTTTTTGTAAATTTTGCAACCACAAATGTAAACTTCTGCTTTGCCTGAATTCACAATATATGCGTTTTTAACCTATAAAAAAATATTAGTATGAAAAATGAATATTGCTCAGCTTACAAATAGAAGACACATCAACTGGGTCCATTGTTTCCTAAGAAGGAGAGTGCTGTGGACAGACAAACCCATGAGAGCCTGCAAATGACTCTGAAAGTCTCAGGACCTGCAATATGCTTCCCATCAAGTTGCAAGAATTAGTTTCACAATGGATTTATCAAGCTCTGAGGAAAGTCTTCCCTACCAGGTAACAGAGCTCCATCCCTTTGATAACTTGAAAATGAGGTGAACCAGACATGCCACAAAAAAACCAAAAACACCCACCAAAAAACCAAACCAAAAAAACCAAAACAAAACCCCGAAAAACCACCCAAACAAAACCCTTCCAATGAGAGGACCTGTAACACAGTTACTTTACTTTCTTTGCTCAGAAGGGAAGAGATATGGGATTTGCTAGAGTTCCTTCCCAAATGTAAACAATACTGTATTTCTTGTCCCAGCTAACCTCTCCATATGTCCCCTTGTTGCTCTTCCATAAACTGTACGTGGGAGATTACATGGGAGATAACACACCAGACTTGCTGTGCTTTGACTTTACCTCTAGCTTCAATGAGTGCAGCAAAAACCTCCAATGATTCAAGGCATGATGAAGGTGACTTGACTTACCCTCTCATTTTCAGGTTTGCATCTAGTCATTTCATAGCGGAGATCTTGCTACTTCCAGACAGCAGCACTGAGAACCTCAGGTGCAAGCTGACTTTCAAAAGGTCAAATGATTTTATTTTTTTTTTAATTCCCATTTTCATAAGATGTCAAAGGAAACTTAAATCTTGCTACTGTTAATTATTTTTGGGTCTGATCATTTGGTTTGTATCAGGACATTTTTGTATTTTATGTGTTGAATCAACTAACTTGACAACCACCTGGTCTGAGCTTCATTTAGGTTAATCTTAGGAATGCAGCCTCTTAAATGTGTATTTCTGTAGTGTTAGCTGGAGACAGTATTTCCACAGGATACTCAAAGCATCCCTAGAGCTTTAACTATTGTTAAGTAGAATGAAGAAGGAAGGAAGGAAGGAAGGAAGGAAGGAAGGAAGGAAGGAAGGAAGGAAGGAGTCAGCAAGCAGGTATAATAACAAGTCTTACATAAATTACTTCCTACACTAGCCAGAAACTTATTTATTTAGGCCATATAACAGTCATCAGTGTGTACGGTCTGGGACCCTGACAGTTAATTAGATTCCAAAGGTTTTTTATACCTCTCTTTCCATTTGATTCCTCCTCTTTCCTTAACTTGTCACCTGCCTTTGGACATCTATGGAATTTGTCTTAATGTTATAAACAGAAGCAAAAGTCTGTCTATATTTGGTGTGTTATAACCAACCTGTAACTTGCTCTTCTCTACTAAACTATCAGCTATTAGGAGCAGCAGCTATTATCTATACAAAACAATCAGTACAACATCAAGGACATTTTTAAGGTGTGTGGAAGCAATTTGAAAGACAAGAAAAAAAATACTTTAGCATTCTCAAATTTATACTGTGACCCTGAGCCTATTTTAACAGGGAACAACACGAAAGCACCCGTTAATCTAAATGGGAATAGGACAGGACCCCAGGGAAGGGGGTGAGGGGGGTCTATGCATTTTTTTTGGAGTGAATCAACATGAAGCCTGCTATTTTTATAGTAAAATATGAAATAAAGTGTTTTCAAATAGTATTAAATATCACATGCACATAGACTGAACATAAGAAATAGAAAGTTATTAATGCAAAAGTGAATGGACTTATAGTCCAAAATGGAACCAAAATAAAATCTCCACTCCCAATAGTGACTCAGCCCAATGACATCTTTTTCCACCTGCATTTTGTAACCACATTGTGTTTCCACTATAAAACTTGCTTTTAAAAGCTTACTAGAGTTGAATTATGCCTAACCATGGATTTGGAACAAAGTGTTTTTGTTGACCTATTTCCAAGGTCCAGATAAAATAATATTTGAAATCCAGCTAGTATAATTGCTGAATAACTATTTAGATTGCATATTCAAGGAAACCCTGCCAGTAATCTAAGGTCAGCACTCTAATAAGTCTTCCAGTACAAAATCTGTAATAAGGGTTTATTTGGTTGACATAACAGTACTTAAAACAGATAGGCAAACTTAAACAGAAAATAGTTGCTAAACTTTTAATGCTGCTCAGATATGCATCCTCATCCATTCTCAGGCTTTACTACTCCTTTGACAGCATTTAATACAACATTTCCAAAAAAACTGCACTCAAAAAACTATTTACTCCTAAATTACCATACTATTGTTTTCTCCTACACCTTCCCCTCATCCCCAGTTGTACAATTTGTAAGACTTGTCCCCTTCTAATATTCCACTTTGGAAGAAGTTACCTTATTTCTAGAGCATAATGATTTATTTCTTTTGCTAGGTTTAAGAGTTTCTTTTCCAGACAGTATGATTTCTGAATGACAGAAATCATTTCAAAAGGTGAAAAAAAAAAAAAAAAAAACCAAAACTTTTTATGAGCATTGCAAATAGCTTTAAAAACATAAAAATAAATTACTACCCTTGAGTTAAAAAGCATTCTGACACTTTCGAAACAAAATATTTAGCCTTTCCATTATGAAACAAGTAGAATGGCTTTCCAAGCATTTTTAAAGAGCATCATTTAAAAATTATTCTAAATTAACTTTCTCGGCCTATCATTATTTTCTGTTTTACTGATTCAAACTAATATAAAGAAATTCCTTAGAGGAGACCAGTTTTCTTGCAGATTCTCAAATCCAAATCTTGTATGACGAAGGAATTTGACTTTTCTTCTGAAACAGCCTCAGTTAAATATTGAGACCATTGTAAAAAAAATTGTACTCACTGTGAGAAAAAGTATGCTTACACACTATGCTTGTAAAAGTATTGATGGGCACAAAATTACAGTAAAAGACTGTCGGAATTTTAGGGAACCTCTGTTGGAAGTATTTCACATTTTCTAGTCTAGGGTAGCAGCTTTGTGAACTATTGTCTAAGTAACGTAGAGCTTGAATGGTGGTCCATATGCAGGATTTGCAGAATCAGGGACCACCACCAGAAATTCCCCTTGCTAGCAGAAGACCTCAGCGCAGGAGCCAGAGAGGAACTGCCTGAAGCCTTCTCATGTCTCTTCAGTTGTCAGCATTCTAGGAGGGCTCCTAATGAAATTTAATATTAAGTATAAATCCCACTAAAATGAACTTGTAGGATTTTCAGGGCATTTGAAATCTGGATCTCAACTGGTCTGCTCAAGCCTCTCATTAAATAACACAAGGAATAATATACATTAGATGTTCAAGACTATTTTAGTCAGAATGGAGAATCATGTGGTTTAAATTATGAATATTAGCTGTCAGTCCTTTTCTTATGAGTCTTTTAGGTCACCTAAACAACAGAGGATGGTGTAATGATGTTACAAGCTCACTGTATAAATGGCAGTGGTGAGAAATGAAAGTTAAAGCAGAGTGATGCAACCATTTGTTCAGAAGATTCAATTACATACTTCCATACAGAACTTGATTCACTACCATTTCTGACACTGTTTCCTATTGTTGCAGCTCAAAATCTATGGGAGGAAGGTTTCGTCTTTCACTAAATGGATCCAAACTGGTAGACTTCCTGTCACTTAAAAACCATGCAGTAAAAGGCAATGTTTAAGCAACAGACACTTTCAAATAAATAATGCAAAGCATTTGAAGCTACCAGTGTAGCTGCCAGAGACAACATACTGCTTATATATCCTGTCTATCTTGACTCAGAGAACAAACCAGACTTCATATGCAGTACAGGCAAATAAAGCAAAAAAGGAATTACAGTCATACCTCACAAAAGTAATTCTTAGGGAAATAAACATAATTTTTTGCAATATTTATGGCTTTGGTACTTACATCCTATACCTCATTAAACAATGAAGGCAAAATAAAGCTAACATTGAACTAGCTAAGCTCATGGTGATGATTAGTTAAGCTGATATCACTAGCTCTCTCAAGACTGCTCTCTTAGCCAAATCACAAGCTATCTCTAAATTAAACCAAAATATGGTATAAACAGCACTTCATATAAACTGTTGCTGTAGCTTTTGGGTATTGCAACAATTGCCAACAGAAGCTTAGGCACTTTTCAGAAAACAGAGAAGACCCTGTTCAGTTAGTATTTTGTGTGCTATCCTGACTGAGAGGCAGGCTGTACAACCAGTGTGGAAATCCCAAACTCTTACCTTCTTCTTGCCTGCAAATACTACAGGTAAGCTCTTTTTAAAACTCACTTGTGCATTCAGTCTTATAAGCTTTTGTTCATAACACTACGACAAATGCATCTGCAAATGCAGAAGGATAAAATAACAAAGAAATATCATACAGGATAGAAATTCATGTCACTGTGGACACAAACTATTACAGAGTATTATTGGGGTATTAATCATTTAAATGTGAGAAGTAAAAAGATAGTATCTAACCACAAAGGTTTGTTGACTGTAGTCAATTCAAGTTCATGTCATGTGTCCTATTAGATTCAATACAGTTTGCTTTTTTAACCTATGTGACTAAAGTGTGGAAGGAAAAATAAAACCAGAAGGAAGCATTGACTAGTAACCATTGAGCAACAAGGTAAGTAACATGTGAATTACTGAAGATCAAAAATGTATGTGCAGTAAAACACATCCTGCTAATTGCCCAGGAGGCATAAATTCTGATTTTCTCTAGACAATACATAAATTTGGTTGAATCAACAAAAGTTATGTATACAGGTTAACACATTTAAATTTAGATCTCTTGCTCCACTATTCAAAAGTGAAAAGAAATAACAATTTAGTTGCCTATAGCCGCATTTTCTTCCTTCTAACCCTTGTGCTGCACACTGTCCTCCTGGATGTTAAAGATCAGAGTTCCCCCACCATTTATTTAAATTAGGGAAGAATATGCCTGTGTAGGAATGGAAGCAGAGGGAGAGTAATGCATTTCCGACAATTGTAGCTTTCGCAGAGTTTAACTTTTTTTTTTTCTTTGCTGGATAAAAAACTGGCAGGACAGCCGAGCCCAGAGAGTCATGGTGAATGCAGTTAAGTCCAGGTGGCGGCCAGGCACCA
>NW_010107460.1:0-1360 GCF_000699245.1 Pterocles gutturalis | reverse complement strand
GTCCCCTCTGTCCCCATCCCTGGGGCTCTATGACATTCCGCAGCGTCTCTGTCCCCATCCCTGGGCTCTGGGACACTCCGCAGTGACATTTCTCACCCCGCTGTCCCCATTTCTCGTTGCAGAGCTGGCTGTGTCTCATCGCCCTGGGGGTCTCGGCGCTGGCCTGCGGGAACACGGTAAGCGTCACCCGGACCCTGCTGACGGAGGATCCCCCGTCTGCGTCCCCGAAGTAGCGGCCGTGCCCGCGCGCAGCGATAGCCATCAGAGCCAGTGCGTTTCTATGGTTTACCGTGTGAACGTAGACAAACGTATGTGCGCTTTGCACAGGAATGCGCGTGGAAAACTTGTGAAAAAAAAAAAAAAAATCGGATGTACCTCCTGGGAAATGCTGCTGCAACACTCCGCAGCGGGATGTTTTCTTTGCTGAACACCTGCAATCACGCCGTCAGGGGTGAGCCGCCCGTTTTTGGACACTAACGCATCCGGAGAATTTAAAAAAATAAGCTGGGAAATTCCCAACACGCCTTTCAGGTGGCGTTTGACAGACGCTCCTGCTGCCAGCGCGGGGCAGAGCGTGATGTGGTGACACTACGGCCAGAGCCTACCTCTGCGGTCGCATTGCGGCTGCCAGTCACGATCCAACTGGATTTGGGTCGAGACCAACTGGATTTGGGTTTTTTTCACTTGAAAACACTGATTCGGAGCGGGGTGTGCCCGCCATGTGCAGCATTACTGTCCTCATTTATTTTTTTTTTCCTCGCCTGGTGTGCGATTGCGGTGGTCAGCAAAGAAAACGAGCTGTAATGCTTCTGGTTATTTATGGGTTTGTGACTTGGTTCCCTATGGATGTGATGACTGGAAACACTCTCTGTCGTTCCCAAAAATCCCCGGTTTGCAGCTGGGAACGTCCCGTTGCGGAAGATGCCGAGAGCCTTCTCCGGGGAGGTATCGCTGTAACGCAACGTCAGGTTTTTATTTGCTGACCCTGCTTCTCCCAGCGTTGAATTCACTACAGAACCTTCCCTGCGCCCTTCTCGTTAGCCTTTAACGAGCTTCCATCACTTTTCCGGGAAAAGCCTTCGCTGGAAGGTGACATGAACCCAATGTTGCAAATTACGATGGAGTTTTCCTCCTGCAATTAGAAAAGCTCGTCTGTGGTTTCTCCCAGCGTCGGATGCATCCCGAGGTCCCGTCCCACGTGCCGGGGCGGTGTTGGGTTCTCGATTGAGAAAAAGGGGCGTCAGGAACCAGGGGCCGTGAGCGAGGCGGCTCGTCCGCTCCACAACGGTGTTTAGGTACCGTGATGCTTTCGTGGGTCTGACAGACCGAGCGCGGGCGCTTTGGTCTCGTAGACACCCCC
>NW_010107459.1:0-1389 GCF_000699245.1 Pterocles gutturalis | reverse complement strand
GGCGTTTCGGCACTCGGCCGCCAGGTGCGCGCGGCGACGTCGTAGAGGCCGTGGGGGTGGGTCCGTGAGCAGCCCTGCGGCGGCGGGGCCCGAGGCAGAGCCCCGCGGGACACGAGGTGCCTCAGGGCACAGAAGGACAGGCGCGAGCTGCCGAGCTTTTCCCCAGCCGGCCCCTCCCAGTGAAAACCCTGGGCCTGCAGCGAGCGCCAGGAGGGGAGGAGGGAGGCCCTTCGTCCAGGTGTTTCCCGGAAGAGGAGCAGAGGGACAGTTACACATTTATAACAAATAATTAAGAAAGGGAAAGCAGGAGGCAGAGAACAATTATCGCTTCTCAGCGAGGCAGATACAGCTGACCCATCTTTTCCTAGTTAGACAGGGGATAACAGAAACATCCCACAGTAAATGAATATGAAGTCAGTAGAGCCGCACTCTCCTTTCCTTTGTCTCATTGGGCAGGTGCTGCCTCTGTCACTGCCTTCGCAGAGCCTGTGCCAACACTCCTACCCCAGCTGGGCTAGCCCCAGAGCTTGCAGAGCACCTCGGCCCGTTCCCCGCCGCAGCTGGAGAAGGAAGGCAGCTTTACTGCACAGGACACAACATGGTAAAAGAGCAGAAACATCCTTTATTAAGAGCTTGAAACACAGAAATAGCATACTTAATATACACAGGGGCACACAGTGCCAACATTCTGCCTGAGTCCACGTAGGCGTTTCGACTTCTTAATCAGAGGTTGGGCTAGATCCCGTATGATAGAAGAGTCCAGCTGTTCAATGGTGCTTATCCTGAAGTTTTTGCTGCTGGTGTACTTGTTCTTGACTGCCTGCAGAGAGGTAAGCTTGATTAAGTTTACCCTACTCATAGTATTCCAGCTCACCTGGGGACGGGGGATCAAGCCAAGCCCATCCTAGCACAGTTCACGGCTGGCTCGCGCCCCTGTAGCAAGACAGATCTTCAGCTGAAATGAGCAGGTCCAGATCCCAGTCTGACAGCAGTGGCTCAGCTAAACCAGCTTCAGAGTGCCACAGACTGACACTTAATGACACGTACTCCCCACCCGCCCTGTGAGATTCTTACCATCTGATGGGTAATGCCCTTGTTGACAAGAACCACGTACTTTGCTATGTGCTGCTTAACTGGGAGAAGGTCACTCTCCGTGCAAGACATGTAGTGTTGCAGTGTTGGTGTCTGAAAGGAAGGGAAGTCATTAGAGCAGCATACTAAAACAAGCTGAGTACATTGGGTTCTCTTCTGTTGGGCTTGGGCAGATGCGGTCTCCTTTCTCACGGGGAGGGTTAACAGTTACTGCCCTGCTTCTGTCCCCTTGTAATGGACCATGAGGAGACAAGAACATGCTGAGATACCACAAGGGAAGCAGAAGGCATACGCTTG
>NW_010107458.1:0-1136 GCF_000699245.1 Pterocles gutturalis | reverse complement strand
ATTATCCTTATCTCAACCCACGAGTCCTTCTTTCCTTTACCCCAAAACTTGGCTAGTCAACACTAGAGAATCTGCCAATCGGGCTGGTCCTGCCCAGTCAGAACCTTTACCATTTACCCCTTTAATTCTCTCCCCTATCACTGGATGGGGGCAGGAACTGTGTGAGCGGGTGTGTGTGGCTTGGCCCCCAGCCAAGGGCTAACCCATCACATTGCAAATTCAAACTCCTGAGTAGCTCATGGGCTGTCGAGCCTGACCGCACGGCTGGAGCAAAGCACCTGCAAACAGCCGGGCATTAGTGGGACTCAGACGGTGCCTTTAAGACTGTCTTTAGCTTTTGGAATCCTACACATCCCGGACAGCTTATTCACATCTTGTGTTAATGCCCTCTTGGAAAAGTTTTCATCTCTTCTGATTATGCCAGTCCTGTTTCTTTTTTTCAACTGAGAAAGCCTTCCCATAAAGCGTTTCTTCATTTCCACAGTTGTCAAGAAAATAGAAAAGATGAAGCGTGGGGTTAACTGTGAAACAGAAGCAGTTTTGGGGCAATTGTAAACAGGACTGCCAGCCCTGTGTCCATGGCAAGTCGCCCAACGGGCAGTCTACATGAGTACGCACCAATAACACATGTGTTTGCCTCAGCTGGAAAAAAAAAAAGCCGATTTCTTAAAGTGTAAGGCAGATTACCGTAGTGTTTCCCCGACTCGTTCTCAGCGATTTACATCAACCTTATGATATGACAGTATATACTTGGTGTGAACTCCTGGGTAACGTCCTGGAAGCTCGAAGGGATGCTATTCCCAGCAAAAAGCAACTTCCCTGTCTGCCTAAGGAAACCACGCGGCTTACAGAAACCTGCCCTGAGCCGCACGGCTGGGGGATGAATCGCAGGTAAAGCCTCAGCAGCTGTTATTTATTTATTCTTGTTTAAGCTTTCACAAGCAGTAAATACGGTTTCTTAATTTATTATGCAGATTTCTGAAGCTGGACTTGACTTTATATGAGGAAAAAAATACCCGGTGTGGTTTGAAGTGGCTGTGTAGGCATCTGCCTGAGACCTCCACTCGCCCTAAGCCGCAGCCGGACGCCGTGAGGAGAGGGGCGGCGGGCGGGAAGCGCCGTGAGGAGAGGGGCGG
>NW_010107457.1:7783-13533 GCF_000699245.1 Pterocles gutturalis | reverse complement strand
TGAGGGAGCACTCCATCCCCCCATCCAGGCATACCTGTACCAGTCCAGAACTGGAGATACAAAGCAGTTAAAACCTTTAGTGATATGGAGAGAGGCAAAAGCCAAAGTAAGACGCTCGAAAGCAACTCCTGTACCAGCACAGACAGGGATGTTCTTATTTCCCTCAGGTCTTGCCAGGCTGTGAAATGCATTTCCCAGAAGCCCTCCAAAGGCTTGAAAACTGTTTGTATTTGACTTGCAGCCTTTAATGAACATGCAGGAAAACACAGAAGAGTGGGTTTGGTGAAGAAAGCTTTCCCGTTCTTCTGAAAGAGGTTAACGAATACAGGCTGCAACTTTTGAAGAATTTGCAATTCACAGTTCAGTCCCTTATCAGTACGCACAATGAAAAGTGAACTTGATTTAGCTTTGACCTCTTGTATCTTCATCAGAAGTCCAAGAAAAATGGTCACTGAGAACGGTCATTAAGACATTATTTTCTAGAGGATTGGGTAACATGGCTTTTCCTATGGGATTTTGGAAATGCTGACTGCAAACCACCATTTATTTCATTTCCATCTTCAAGACACAATTCTTGAACTACTGACAAGTAAACCAAAGAACTCCCTGTTTCATAACCTAGGTGTCCACCTACAGTAACCTAATGTAGTTTGCTGCCTTTAGTTTAGTGATCCCAGGCTCACACAATAGGCAGTCCTTAATATTGCCCAAGTGGCCTTAAATAATCCTTTCATTTTCAGTTGCCATCAATCCATGAAAGGAAAGAAGAGGCCGCCTGAACTGGCAATTTCTCAGTTTGTTCTACTGTGAGCTGGTTTTTCTCCATGGAATTGTACACAAGCAGTAAAGATAACCATGCCAGGAGAGGAGGGGGTGGAAAGGAAAGAGGCTTTTTACTCCTGAGGGCTTTTCCTCTTTCCTCATAGTTTTCTGCATGATGTAGCTCCTCTTTCATTGCCCAGCAGGGAATCCCAGAGGCCAGAGGCAAATTTTCCCTTTGGTCTTAGAGCATTCATGATGGATTCTTGTTTTAAGAAGAGGTTATTAGTTGTTTGCTCTTGAGTATTATATCATCACCATTACAGCAAAGCTGGTCTCATTCTGAATTTCTTTTACTCTTTGGCACACATGAGACATCTTGGGTTACGCAGCTAACATCCCTTTATGCACCAAAGTCAATGAAAACCTTTCCATTGGCTCCAGTGGCGCCAGACGAAAAGTTGAAAAGGTGCTGAAAAAAATGATCTCTTTTGGGCTTAATTTTGTTTCCACTGGTAAAATTCCCTCTGACTTTGACAGGAGTTACATTAAGTCTACTGATTGAAACAGCTTTTTTAGAAACCATTGAACTATTCAGTTATCATATAAGCTTCTCCTCGATAAGGAATGCTCACAGACCTTGAGATCTGTTTATGTTGTGCTTTGTTAGCAGAAGTTATCACTTTAAAATGTCTTGGCTACTGGTTATATTTTCACTTCTGACACTATAGTTCATATAAGTTACTGTAGAAACAGCAAAAGATACAGTATTTAGAAGAGGTATCCAGTTAGGGACAGTATCTAGTTAAATTTTCAAAACATCATCGCGTTTCCAAGTTCTTGATAAATAATCTAACACTGCTGATCCTGATCAGAAGTTTCATCAGTGAGGGCTTGTATCTATCTGTTGCCTTATACAGCCATATTTCAGCCCCATTTTCATCTAAGTTTCATAGTTTGGGAAAATATAACCTAGCCTCATCTCACTACTTAACTTCCCAAGGCTCACACAGCAAGCAAAAGATTCCTTTGATGCTTTTCCAGTTTTGTAATAACACTGATGTGCAGAAAAAGGTCTAGTATTCAAAAAGTAGTAGTAGCCACATGCATGAATTAAACATTATTTTTATAACTATTTTTTTTCTGTAAGTTTTTGCTTAAAAAATTAAGACATTTAATCATGCACACCTAAAGTCAATCTTCCATATACTTAGGGGCTGGGTAGGAGGTGCTTTCTCGTTATTTTGGGTTTTTTTGTTGTTGTTGTGCCTGAAGGATTATTTTTCCCATCCCAAAATAGTTTGTGTTATCATGTATTAACTTCAACAAGTTCAAGAAACTACAACCAGAAAACTCTCAACGTTCAAAGAAGAAAAAAGGCACCTTTTATCTTATCTGTTGCACACATACTTTTAATTCTGAGTCTGACATCATTGCTGGCAAAACCTTCACAGTCACCAGAGAACTAACAATTTCACTACAGTAATGAGTTTCAAAAAGTAAACTTACAGAATCTCTGTTTACAGATGTGAGCATCGAAGAGGTTGAAAATTCAGAATGTTACCTGATATTTCTCCGAATACTGACTTTAACTTTTCCACTCTCTACTGCTTTGTCACCTCTGTTAGCTCTGGGGACAGAGTGTAAGAACTCCAATACAAATGACCAGGTTTACTTTGTAAAGCATTTCAGACATGAATACAGTTAAAACCAATCTAGCAGACTTCAAATTCCTTCAAGTTTGCTCTGTATACTTGATAAAATTAACTAACCTTCAGTTCTGCTCCCACCGCCATCCTCTAGGACTTGAGATTCCCAAATGCCAATACATTAATTCATAGAGCACAACAGAACAGAAATTAAATGTAGGTTCTTGAAAAAAAATGGAATTTTACACAAAAATTTAAACAGCTATTTTAAGATGTTTTACACATCTCTAGGTTTGCCACTTGCACCAGAGCAGGGTCGAGGTACGCCAGTCAATTACTTGGATAGATTGTTCATTTATTAACCACCTAATTTTTACAGTGAATGTCAAGTATTGATGCCTGATATTTGTGAATAATTGCTTCCATGGAAAAAGAGTTTGCAATACCTTTGAAGCTTCTTTTCAAGGTTAGCAGGATGAGGTCATTAAGGGAAGTCTGTGTCCTGTTATGCATAACAGAGCACTCCCATCTGCTTTCTCTGCTTTCGCACAGTATTCCTGCTCTTACACAGGTAATGCATACTGCAGGAGCCAACAGCCAAATATGTTTACATCCCAGCAGATGTTTGGCCAAAATTTTCAAATGTGAGCACCTGCCACTAGACCAAAAAAAGATCTCTATTTTTTTGAACGCCTACTTAAGTGCTGGGATCTTCAGAGGTGCCAACAAGTGATCACAAGGTTCCCTCTTATGTTCTTTCCTTGGGCTGTGAGATAACCCTGTGCTCTCTTCTACCCAGGGCTAAGGCAAAGCAGAAACACTCGCACAGAGGCAGAATTAACGGCAGCCTCCAGGGCAACCAGAATGGCACTGCAGCAGGTGTTCAGCTCTTCCTCTCCTATCCCACCACAAAAGCTCAGTTTCTGTCTTCATTAATCTTTTTCTGAGTTAGTCGTGCTTTGTCTTGACTTTTTGTTTGTTTGTTTTGAGGAAGAACAAGGCAGCAGCCTCATCGGGGCTTCAGATACTGCCACTGCATCCCCCAAGTGCAAGGGAACTGGTTAGTAGGTTGGAAAGCGATCTGCTCAGGGAGGAGGGGAGAGGAGAGGGGCTGCAGACAGGAGGGAGAAGCAGGATGGTTGCCACTGGGCCCCTTGAGGGCTCTCCTGCTCTCTCTAAGCACCATGACCTTCTCTGGGTATGAAATAGGGTTGTTTTGTTTTCTTCGAGCTAGGATGACTCCTGACATGTATTTGATATTAGAATCTCTCTCTAGTGGTTTGCAAGTATTTGATCCCCTAGGGCTTGAGATGCTGGATCCACTAATGATTCACACAATGGCATTAATGTCATTCATGGATGAAACCACATTTCCTTACCCTACAGGGTGAGAGCAAGATGGGAAGACTGTGGCTAACATTAGGAAGGGACTGGGTGGGAAATAAAAATTGAAGTATTCAGGTCAAAAGACAGCGGGTGGCTAAATAAAAATCCGTGATTTCTGATCATTTTGGAGGTGGGGTGAACAATAGACATTTCACCCTCGAATGCCTGAGGACCCAACACTAAAAAAAATAGACAATAAATGACCCCCCAAGTGAGCAATTTAAAACCATTCTCTTTGAAAACAGTTCTTGAAAATGAGTTGGCAGAACAGTTAGATCTCCCCACAGCAATGCATCATGAGATCACGTAAAAGGAAACAGCAGAAGTATCAAAGCGTGCTTTACTAGAGCATGCCCTTAGTTGCTCTGCTCTCTTAAGCTAGGCAGCCCAGGCTAGCACCTAACGGCAGAGGCTGCAGGAGGAGCTGGGTAGACATTGCCAGATAAACGGTGGCTCAAACCCTTCTTGCCTTCAAGTGGGAAATGGGGCTTTTAATCTTTAATTATTTAAAATACTCACAGCAGACTGAAAGTGGGAACTTTAATTGCTAATGTGCATGCAAATTTTGAAGGAACATTTCATACACCCATTTCCAGGCGAGCGTCCACCAATAAATGGTATGAGGAAGGTGAGAAATAACACAGGAATGTAGGAAACAACAACTTCCAGGAGTACAGAAGGACTGAGCCAGCTGAGTGAGGCTGGCATGTTGGAATACCTTTATCCAAAACACAAAAAGAAGGTTGAAACAAAAGCAACAGACAAAAAAAAAAAAAAAAAAGTCCCTGAAGAAGTGCATCAGAATTACCTGCCTGAGGGAGGATGCTGAGAGCAGCAAAGGGATCAGCTCAGAAACACATGCCAGAGAAATTTTCAGCAGAAAGGTCTGTTCCAAGGTTGGGACAGACCTAGGTGACCCAAAGAGCCTTCCCAGTTCTGGGGTGGAAGAAAGAGGAAAGATTTCCAGTTCCTCACAAGAAGAGAAATAACACGTGGATCAGATACTAGCCTAATAACCAAGGTGCACTTTTTGTAATCTGGAAACATCCAGACTGAGAAAATACACATTGTTCACTGGTTAACAAAACACAATAACTGTCAGAAAAGGGGCTTGCATCTTGATTTGTGGATATAATTTATATGCAGGAGAGTCTCAGCTCCAGCTTCAGTTTTGCGGGTGCCAATCCTACCATTTAAGGATTTGATCTCGGAGACAGCTACTCCTCTGAGCCACACCACTGACGTAATTTCCCAGTGAAGTCCCCTTACACCCACAAATCAGGTGCTGAAATCCCTTTGTGGGACAGTAAAAACGCTAGCACAACTAACTGCCAATGTGAAATTATTCCTGAAAATGAGAGGGACAGGTCAAAGCCCCTTTAAAAAAACAAGTCTTGGTGGCTATGCAGAAAATGATTATATTATGCTTAGCTAGTGCGTGGGTGTAGAGAACAAGGGACAGAGACAGTCTTCCTCGGTACACCCTCCCCGCAGCCCCTTACAAGGCAGAATATATAGGCAACATTTCAACCTCAAATCCACAAACAGATCGGGATACACTGGAGGAGAGAGACAGACTTCTTGGTTTTTAATAAAAGGTAGGATTAGGAAAAGACGTAGGTGGGGAAGGTGTAAAACAAGCAGGCAGGCAGTCTTTACTCAGCTTCCCTCTCATATTCATTGCTCTGAAAAGTGGACAAGCCTTAGGAAGAAATAAGACACATGGCTGTGGGTAAAGGGGGGGAGGAATTAGAAACTGTAATTCAATCTAATATTTGAGGCTTGGCAAATGCACCTATGGGATTTCATGAAAACCCCCGAATCTTTTTCATTTTGGAGCAATTAACCAGATCCCAGCATCGCTGGCTCCAGTGAGCCGCTTAGCTCTCTGTTTTATTACCCATTTCCTTTCCCCCTCGCCAGCACTAGCTCCCATCCTCGCACTTGGGAAAAAAA
>NW_010107457.1:0-7765 GCF_000699245.1 Pterocles gutturalis | reverse complement strand
AAAAGAAGGGGGGGGGGAGAAAAACTGTTACAATGCCACAAAGGGGCCACCACAAACAAGTGCCAGCCAGTGCATTTCAGAGCAAACACAGAACACACATAAATGAGGCTCACATTTGGATTAAAATGCTGTTGTGTTCAGGCATTTATGTGTGGCATAATTAAAAACATCCAGCCGTAATTTAATAGTTCCCACCAAGCACAGACATAAAGTCTAGCAATTTTTTCCCTCTGCATATTTAACCCTTAGAGACAGAAGGAAGAGGAGGCAGGGGGCAGGGGGAGGGAGCAGGAAGCCAGGGAGAGACAGAGGTCTTTGGAACACATTTTTTTCCCCTTCCTTTATGTTACTCTACTTTGCTTTTTACCTTCTCTGATCTTTTCCTTCTCCAGAGAGAGAGCAAGTATCTTCTGGATGCTATAGAAATAGGAATCACGTTCAGATAGCATTTCTGAAGTTCAGCAGCAGTGCAGCTGGGTATGGGATCCTCAATTTGCAGAGGATAACATCTGTAGCTGGATGCAGATTCACAATTTGTGAAGATGCCAGATTTTTCAGGCTTAGAAATTAGCTACTAAAAAGACAGACTAATTTCACCACCATTACTCACCCTGAGGACAGCCTTTCTATTCAGAGTGGCCCTTCTAAATCAAAGGCAGCAGTGACAGGACTAAGTACAGTGTTAGGACGGGAAGGATAAAGCAGCATTTGCAGCACTAAGCCAAGCATCCGGGGCACCAGGGTGGGTTCAAGTCTCTGCTCTACCACATCACTGATTTTCAGAAAGACATCTCTAGGGGCATTTTTAAAAATGCCTAGCTACCAGCTGAGTAAGGTCCCATCTGTACCACTGGAAACCTGAATGGTTTAGTTTTCCACCTCTCTCCATGTCAATTCCCCATAGGCAGATTTGGGAAGATAACATTTTCCTCCATCCCAAAGTATGTTACAAAAAGCAATGTATTGCAGATTGGGATGTGCTCAAATTCCACAGCAAGTAAGAAAGTTAATAAAGAGCAGAAAATCTGCTTGGCCCTATATTTCTGAATGCCAGAGTCTTCATTCAGGCAACAGCCCATCACCTTGACTCAGCAGCACAGCAGGACTTTGCTTGAGCAAGGAACACAGAATCTCACCCTTATTCTGGAAGAGTGAAAACTGAAGGAAATGCTCTGCATAAGTTCATAATCATGGTCAACTGTGTCCCAGCTTTCCATCGGTTGTGTACATAACAGTTAGCCTAGGACCTTAAAGCTATTAGTCTCCAAAGACAGAAGACTACCTATGCATATAAAAAACATACAGTATTTCTATCACTAGCTGTTCAGCTCTACCCTTTAAATGTGTTCCTGTCCAACAGAAGATATGTGCAAAAATACAGAGAGGGGAAAGGACAAGGACTTCCAGAGCAGTAGTGTAAAACAGAGGAAACTGAGAAACAAGGCTCTTCTGTGCATACAATTTTGGATTCTAAGATCATTCAGTCCTCTTTTCAGCCTTTCTTCACCACATCAGGTCAGTATCCACTGGCATGAAAACCTGCAGAAAGTATGTGTCAGTCTTGCCATCCTGAGGAATAAGAGAAAGCATCCAACCTGTCCGCTCAGGATTATGAAACCCAGCAAAGCTGTGAACTTGTCCCAGCTGGGTCAGAAACAAGACCTTGAAAGCCCTGTACCTAATTGCAAAGTAGCAATCAAGAAGCCCGGTGATGCTCACAGAATGGTTTATAACCAACATATACAGAAAAGATCTGTGAAAAACAGCTTTCAAAAATACGTAAAATAATGGATGTGAGAAAATTATGACCAACTCATACATATCTTGCTTTTACTATATGCCTGCCAATAAAAGATAATACATCAACTTAATTCTGAACTATTTGCTCAGCTGTACTCGAGGTGAGAAGCCCTGCTGTCAGTGTCAGCCACCATCCTATCCTACTGTCACTGTAGCCAGCCAACCACAGCTGTAGGGTGAAGGAAAGGCTTGCCTAGTGGCGGGCAGGATCACAGGATCATATAGTGATTCAGGTTGGAAGGGACCTCAGGAGGTACATTCAGCTGCTGTAAGGGAAGTCACTCAGGCGTATCTACTTTGGATGTCGGAGCACCCAAAGACTGTCAGCTCTGACCCCGCTAGGCACCGTTTGGCTGCAGTGCAGCACAATGTGGTGCAAAGACACGGAGAACTCCTCATCCAGATCTGGTGGCAGGACAGGCCCCCAGCCTCAGCACATCCCTGAGAAATAAGGGTTTCTTCTTAGGAAGCTCAGTTAACCGGTTTATAATGTGGCACCAACACGCCTGGCTCCAGAGTCCTCACCGCCGTCTCTGCACTCCATACGTGTAGTGCCCGTACACCCTTATCTCTCTGCACTTCCCCTTCCCAACAATAAAGCCTTCCAGACTGCTGTGAGAAAGAACTAAATTTAAGATCCTGATGGCCTCAAGTACTCCAAAGAGGAGACTTGTGTAGGTGCCTGAGACAGATAGCTGTGTGGGAGGGGGTTAGGTAAATAAGTTCCAAATGAAATCCCACAAACTGCGGCTCAGGACTACTGAAGCATTGTTTTTGATTGCCACTTTATTACCGCCTTTATTGCCTCTCAAATAGATTGCAGAGAGCATGGCATGCCAAGAGAGAAGAATGAGCCCCCCTGTCCTAGTAAAATCATGGGTTTCTTCCAACTAGAAATCCTAACCCTGATCTCTTTTTATATAAATAAAAGTCAGAGCAGGTCTTGCACTGTAGCAATTTCTTACAATGTCATTTTAAAAGTGCTCTGCTGCAAACCTCTCTGCAAATGAAAACAATCCGTCTTCCCAAGGCATCCTGCAGCTTGTGTAACTTTTCAGGCAAGGCGGGAGTGGGTGATGCTGAAATGAAGATGGAACAGGGTGACACAGAACACCAGCACTTCATGAGATCTGTTTTCTGCATACTGACTCTTACTAATGAGAAAAAAGCTCTGCTGTGCCTTAAACGTCATGAAATCGCAGACAAGAACTAGCTGATGATGTCTGCCAACAGTTCTTTTCCTTCTCTGTACCTCCACGCTAGCCAGTGAGTGCTGGGCTTCAGTAACACATGTAACACGGACTAATGGCATGGAGGCACCCACCCGCCCAGCAGCAAATCTGCCAACCCATTCCTTAGGTGTTCTGCTGCAATGATAAAGTCCTGAGCACACCATGTAGGACAATAATAGTTTATGTTGCAATATATTACTGTCATAAAGTTTCCCAGGTAAAAAATGCTTGAAAGGCACTAGGAGTGGAGAGAGTCACAGAATGAACAGTTTTTATGCTTGACTGAATCAGAGCTGATGCTGAGCTTTCTAGCCAGTCCTAGTGAAAAATAATATTTTGTCTTACTTTCAATAATATGGGCAAACTGGAAAGCTGCCACCTTTCCCTCATAGCTATTCTGCTTTACCTTCCCACCTTCACCATCCACCATCATTTTAATGCAGTAGATTAAACCTATATATAGAACTATAAAGGTGCCAACAATGTTAAAACACAGAAAAAAGCCATCATATCTGTTCTATATACCTTATGTCACCACAGCACCCCGATATAACCGTGATGAGAAGCTCTTCTGTCGTATAAGCTGAACCAGCGAGCCCAGCTAACCTCACGCCATCAGTAACAAGGCTTCACTATATAACTCACTGACTGCTCCAGAAATCTGCATCACCACCAAAACGCAACCACTGCTGGACTGGAAACAGTCAACTGACTCATGTCTTGCTGCACAACGGTTACTGTGGGACATAATTACAGTCAAGAACTATGCAACAAACCACTACACTTAGCAAAAAGCATAGTGGCGTCTGTAATGTCTGTGCAGAGCAGATGGGGACTGGGAGTCCGACCCTGCGAGCTTGACTAAGCACATTGGTAAGGCTGTGAGCCACACCATGAAGCTTCCTGGCACGGTGGGGGCTGAAAGTATGACAGTGAGTTGTGAGCAGCTGAATTCACACTGAAGAGCATGGCCCACTAGCACTGAGAAGGTACAACTGTAATTCCCACTCACTCGGAAGGCCCTTTCTCTTTGCCAAACTGGTAACAGTATAAATAGGAATCAGGATCCAGGGCTTGAAAGAATGAACTATTGTTTTTCTTAAGGCCACGTTTAAAAAAATAATAATAATAATCCCCCTATGTTTTTCTCCTGCGCTTTGCATGCTAGGCAGAATACACTTTCCTGGGAAATGTATTATAATACCGGGCAATGTTTAGCATCACATTTGAAGCAAGCACATCCCAGTGATTAAAATCCAGGCAACAGAAATAAACACATCAGCAGGACATGCTGCACAGTACTGAATTGGGACTTCTTTGTTTTATGGCTTTCTTGAACGTTAAATACTGTGTGAGAAAAACATTGTTCAAACTTAACCATCTGTATTTGGTTTCCTTTGAGTGCGTTACAATCATCAGCAATCATTTGAAGCCTAAAATCAGAAAACCTGGTTGTACTTGTGGGAGACTAATTGCGGCAGTAAAAGGTGGCTTACGTAGCAATAGAATTGTTTTACTTATTTTTTTAAGTGAATTTATTAGAAACTTGTTTTTTAAAGGGGGCTACTCCATGTTAAAGTTGCACAGTCCGTTAGGTTAAGCTGAGAAACGGTTTCCCTGTAAACAGTTTTCTAGATATCAATATTTTTTTCCACACTTCAAAAGGGGAGGAAAGTTTTAAATTATTAACTAAAGACCTAGAGCAAAGAAGAAAAACTGGAGTTCAAGACCAACATTTGGCTTTGACAATTTCAAAACATATCTTTCCAATGCAACTTCTTAAATACGCCATTAAGTTTAATTTTCAAAACAAAAAGTAATTTTGAATGAGAAAGCCATTCAGTTAGAAACTACCAAAACATTCTGACAGTTCCAAAACTTGATTTCCACAAGAGTTTTCAAGTAGATATTTGCAAAAGCCAACCGTTCCCCACAAACAATCTCAGTTTCTGTGAACCAGCATGTTCCACCTCTGAACACTTCATTACCAGCCTGACACTAGGGCTCCCACCTCACAAGACCTCTTCTCCAAGAGCCTGTTACTCCCGCACCCTCCTGGGAGCTGCCACTGCAGTGAGCACACCGGCTTTAGCTTCTGCCCCTCACGAGAGACGACATCCTGCTGCCAGCTGCCTTTCTCAGCAGGTCTTCCGTCTCTGCAGAAGTCTTCTATCTCTCCAGCCAAATGCCAGGAGATAACAGTAAAGAAGAACATGGGGTAAGAGCAACGGTGCACCTGTAAGCATTGCCTCACACCTACCGCTTGGGTAAAGCTTCAGATCCTTAGAAAGGTCACTTGGAGAAGATCAGAATGAAGAGGAAGAAACTGGCCATCCCACCCACAGCGCCTTGAAATCTCACAGCTCCCTGTACAGAAAGAAGTATAACAGCAGCCATTAGGACACCTGGTGGTTCGTCCCGCCTCACCAGACAATGCAACGCTGGCTTCCAGCTCATCCCCTGGGCCTCTCTGGCCAAGTCCACAGCATGTCTGTAACCCCAGATACGTCACCTCAAGGCTCCCCAGCCTTAGCGTCAGCACAGACCCCTCAGCGGTCCAGCTTACAACATCCCAGGGATCCTCTCCTTCTCCCAGTTCCTTGTTCCCCATACCAGAGTTAGCAGCTGCTCTAATTGCTCTTGAGCTCTACTCATGGAAATCCCAGCCCAGGCACAGATGCTGGGAAAAAACTGCCTTAATCCAGGGTAAAACTTTCTGCTCCACACATTAGACCTACTTGGGTGCTGAAGAAGTGACTAGCTGGTTGGACATGCCAGCGCCATTCTGCAGTCGTAGCAGGTTCACCAGCTGAGGCCACCCAAAGCAAAAGGCATGCAGGAGATACAGACAGATCTGTACCCAAATAGGACAAAATCAAAAGCTGGTTTCTAAACTGTCTGCAGAAAGACTACCCACACCATCCCACTCTTCTTTTCCCTAGCACCGTCGGCATTAGGGGTTTGCTGTGTGTCTTGGGTGATTAAAGCCATCCGACCTTTGGCCTCATGCCTTATTACTCCACCCAAGGCATGCTGTAATTCCCTAGAAATGCACTGTTTGTCATGTTTTATTGTTTAATTACACTCTGGCTTTATTTTATTGATACATGTCTGTTTCTTGAGTAGCTACATGTGAGTTTTTATCCCCCCAAACACAAGACTGTGAGCACAGATGCCCTGCAACCATTGCCGATAGCAGAATTACGGTGCTCAGGAACTGTCCTTTTCTACTTTCCAGCCTTGCTCATGCTCCCACGAGGAGAAGTGTGGCCCTACCAATTAGCACAGTGCCAGCAGCAAAGTCCACATTTTTCCTGCCTCAGAGTGGACAATGTCATTGTGTCACATTGTACATCCCCAGACTCCCAATTATGAGTTATCCTTTACACCACCTTGGTAATTCCTTAAAGAAGAGAGCAAAGGAAGTAAATGACCATTGACTGGAAGTATTATCATTTTGATGCAAGTAGGGAAGCATTTGTCTTCACAGATTTTTATTCCAAGAAGTGGCATCAGCAGACACCAAAAAGAAAGAATGAACAACACGTTTAAGATGTTACTCAGGAAAAAAAAAATAAAAAAAAGAAGAAAAAAAAAAGAAAAATAAAAATGGTGAGTGATTTGGTCAGTCTTTTTCAGGTCTAGGAATGAAGTCTGCACTTTCTAGAAGTATAGTGTTCTTAGGACAAAGGAAAAGGAAAGCAGCCTGATTTCTCAAGGCTCAGCCTAGCCAAGCACATACAGAAATCTGTCATAGCACTAGATGGGCTGACAAGGTAGCATCCAGTAAGAAGATAATTATTTCCACATCAAGAAGCCTGAGGTCATATTCATATATATTCCCACGGAAGTTAGTTGAGCAAAAGTTTGAAGGTTTCCCCCCAAAAAATGAAAGTATCATATAGGTATTTACAGTAAATTGCAAAATACAATCAAAGCTGTATGGTACGCTTTAGAATCACTCCCATTCTTACTAGCCATGCTGATCTTATTCCTCTCTTTATTTTCCTCTGTTTTGATCAGTTGCAAGAAATATGTCTCACCTAGCTGAGAAATCCTTTCAAATAGGAAACTGCCTATTTAGAAGTGTGTAAGGAAGGAGAAATAACAAGCACTCTCTCTAAACATTCTCTACCTCATTTCATTTTGCCCTTTCAGAGAAGGGAATTTGCCATTTGGAGCCAGCAATGTCTTTTTGTTGCCTGCTTCTGGGTCCCAGTTGATCAGTATTTCCCAAAACACAGTACTGCTGTTTCAGAGTTGCACGTTAGGCATCTAGAGTTCAACAATAACAAAATTCTTTCTGTTTTGGCAGAGCTTGTCTCAGTTTGGAAACTTTCAGCCTGAGTTTGATGTCACTTACAGCAGTCAGTATGCCCATCCAAAAAAGTAATGCTAAGTAAACAGAGTTACTGCAGCTTCTGCTAAGGCCACAGACATCATTATGTGTTTCCAAAACTTTTGGTAGTCCAGGGGTAACAAACAAGTGATATAGGTTGCATTATATCTACATGCATAAACAGATATTATACATATTTATTTAATTTAGCTGATGGATACTGTTAAGGATTAAATTTGTGTAACAGTCAGATCTCAAGCACAGGGAAGGCCAATTGTCCTCATCATTTCTGCTAGAGCCTAGAGAATCTATGCTGACATTAAGGAAACAATAATAATAACCTAGTCCTTTTGGCTAACAGAAATCCTTCACACAGAACCACAGAATCACAGAA
>NW_010107456.1:1262-9619 GCF_000699245.1 Pterocles gutturalis | reverse complement strand
CTGCAAAGCCTCCTGACCCTCAAGGAGATGCAAGTTACCTTCGTTAGGGAGGCCATGGCCAGCAGTGAGTACTGGGTGATAGGGTGGTCTCTCAGGTCAACTTTTGCATGTAACGGTTCAATACAGCAAACTTCTCCCTTGGAGCCGCTGAAGAGACATCGAGACTCACACGTCCTCACTCCCATAACCCTCCTGCAAAGAAGAGAAATCAGCTTGGTGGCCAGCTATGAAGAAGAGATCAGCCCAACAATCTCATGAAATCTCAAAATCCTTCATAAATACTGTTTTTAAAAGGTCCTTTACACAGCTCCAGGGATCACTTTTAGTGTGCCGCTGGAAGGAGTCCCATGCAGCTGCTCAGATGCAGACAAGTATTCCTTATGATCTCATTTAGCAGTAAAGTTTAGGAAATTCCTGGATGTGATCAGACTCCCTAGACTGCTAATCCTTCCTCCTTGTCCCTCCTCCTCTCGAAGAGGCCAAGAAGAAAATGAGCGGTTACTGCAGGGCAGCTCTCACTGACAAAACAAGGAAAACCAAGAGGCAGCACTTTTATGACAGCTGTGAGGACCCCACAAGGAATGCCAAGATTCTGAACAACACATTAATACCTTAATAACTTGGGCTGTTCCTTGACTGTTACACTGCCAGACAGCATCTTCAGCTGTGAAATTCTACTGCAGCTCTAAATTACACCTTCAACATCCAGACAGTAGCTTTATTAGTTCCAATGTGGTTTGTTTTTTTTCCTAGATTTTAGAAACTACGACCCAGCATTAATTTCTTGTACTTTCTACGGGTACTTAGAGTTATTGTCTTACTTAAATGACAGTTCAAATACGGAGCCTCCGCTGTCATTGCATATTGCAAGTGTTGGGTCATCTGTAAACTGAGCAGATAATTAGATTAGAAGTGGCACTACAAAAAATTGATAAAAAAATATATGCTATGGCATCATTAACAGCACACAAAAGTACAAGCATGTTCCCTACCAGAAAGGCACCTTTATCATACAGAGTTGAGAAAATTACTTGCTTTTTTTATGATGCAAAAGAAAAGCAAGGTTTTTGTTTCATCTTCACCCCTCCAGCAAGCCCTATTGCTAGATTTTGTCACCAAGGTCCCCTGACTTTCCACTGCAGCTCAGAACTACCACATACCAAAACCTGGGTTACCATTAGAACAGCCCATGGCCTCAAGCGTGTGAGTTGATGCCAGAGCTGGTGAACAGGCTGCAGTCACAGACCAAAATCAGGAACATCCAGAACTACTACTGATATCAAGGAAGGGGTCACAGCCACAGCCTAGGCACCCTTCTGGAGGACTCTGCAACTCAGCGTCCAGCAGCACAATTATCAGCAGTGCTCAGCACTCCTCAGTGCTGGTACCGCCATCATGTCACAAGCTGGAGAAGGGGCCACTAGGAGCAGAGGACCTGGCACAAGGGAATATTCATCTTTATGCACAGAGCAAAGATGGCAGAGATGGAAGCATGGAAGATGTAGCAGTAAGGCAGCATCTTCACACCCACAAAACATTTTTGGTTAGCCAGGTCAGGCCAACCAGTACACGAGAACTGTCCTTGAGCAACGTGCCCCATCAGACTAGCTCCACGTGTGACCCTGGTATGGGTCTGGGATGTCTCAGCAAGGTCCAGGAAAGGAGGAGAGAGAGAGAAGAGTTTGGGTGATGCACCAAAGTCACTGCTCTGACCAGGCTGCCAACGAGTATTATGCTCTGGTAGGTCCACATAAAACAAAGCCATGCACAAAAACCACACAGGAGTTTCTGTGTGCAATGACAACACTACATTGAGCAAGAAGCTGTAGATGACTTCTCTTTCAACCCAAACATTCCCACAAGTTACTTGAAAAACTGTTGACAGAAGCTACTTTCTACACTCCAGACTCTTTTTAAGTTTAAAGTCAGCAGGTCACATATCCAGTTCAAACCACTGCAAGTTTTAGACAAATGTATTCTAGCAACTAATTCTTCACAGATTTTGGCATCAGGGAGAGGGGTTACAACAGACAACTATAACGTGTTATCTACAACACGTTATACACTATACTAACAAACTGTTGCTTGTTATAGTGCAACTCACAGCCGATACTATTATTTAATCTCTGAAAATACTCAGTTTCTTTTTTAAATAGAATTTCTGCTCATTTTTCTCACTGCTGGATACTATAGAGCTCCTGAGTAGATGCTCTCATCTGTAAATCTAAAAGTACAACACAAGGGAAGTCAACACATCTGACTGAACCTAAGTGTATTTTAAAGTAAAAAAAAAAAACAGTGGTCTACAAGGAGTACATGTAGCATTTGTTACCTTGATGTGCAAAATGGCTGTTCCTGGTGGGTGGGCATCTGTTATTGATCGTAGCAGCTTCCCGCTGGCGAGATCCCACATCGTGATCTGCAAGAAGATTGTTCTCAGTACGTTTACTGCCAAGGGGTTCTCTCCACCACCTTGTGTGCTGGTACATCAATACATTTCTGTATTCCCAATATCATCCTGGGTTAGTAGGGTCTTTATCTCAAAGAGAAATGATCTGAAATTTGTTCTTACCCTGTTTTTACAAGCAGTTTACATATCTGCTTATGCTCTCACTGACATTAGAGTTATCTTCCCAACTCTGAGCCATGTCCTCTTGCCACCTGCCCAAACTCACTCACCTCCCAGCTGCCTGGTAACACAATTAACGAATGTAAGATAACTTTGCTACCACACAACATAGATCAATGCATTTCTATCTCACAGAACCAGTGAACAGTTGAATCATCTCTGCTAACAGCCGTTAACAAAACTGAAGCATCTCCACAGCTACCACAAACCTCGTAATTTCTCTACTCCTGCATTTGCTCAGCATGACAGGCTGGAGTATACAGCCTTGCTTGTGCTTGGATATTAAATTCTCAGCTAAGAAGCAGCAAGTCCCAAACTACTGACTGTATCACTGAGGAGTATTTAGCCCAGAAGAGCCAAGATTACAATTTGAATCAGACTTCTCATTGGAAATACTACTGTATGTGGTTCCATAAATCATCTATCAAAGCTCCACAGACGAGATGTTTCAGAACTGCTGCTCCAAAATATTTCAGCTGAGTATCACTTAAAACTGGCCACTGCGCTGCATGGATCAAATCTGTATTTTCACATGGTCAGGAGCAGTCTGTCATGTAGTCCTATCATAGGCACTGGAGTGTGTTTTATCTAGAATGAAGGCGAAAGCCAGAGGAGCAAAGGGAAATGAATCTAAAAATAAAATCAGAGCAGCCTTCTTTGTATTCCACAGACCTCTAAATTTTACCAAGTTAACTTCTAACCATTTTGGTGTAGTTTTAGTCTTACAACTTTTGTTCAGGAATTGCTTTCCCTCTGTAAGTTCAGAGAAGGGCATAAAACTACAGCAGCAGACTCAACCCCTTTTTCCCTTGCACTCAAAACCTATGCTGCTTCCGTCATACAACAGAAGTAAGGCATTAGTAAAAATGAACTTCGGGGCTAGATGTGGGTTTCCAGAATTTCAAGTCATCACCACAATAAAAACTAGCTTTAATTGCAAAGCATAGATCTCACAAGGTGACCTAGGAAGAGTCATCCGGTTGTCCTGGTGCACCATTGCACATTTCAGTTTATCAGGACTTACGTCACAATGAGCCACGATTAATTCAATCCTTCACTATATTCTGCATTACCCATTTCCCCCACGGAAACCCACCCCAAACAATCTGAGTTAGCTCACTGGATGCAGGAACTGGCTGGCAAAAAAAGCTCTGGGCAGATGAAGCCATGCATACTGCTTTTCAGCACAAACCAACTCACAAACAGCTGCACATTGAGCATGCTTGGCTGGGAGCTATTGCTCCTCTGGAAGCAGTCTGCAGAAGGACAAAGCGGAGCATCTCATCCTACAGGAATTACCTGTCCTTTGGCAAAGCCGCACAGGAGCCTCGAGCAGTCGTTGTTGATACTGAGAGCAGAGATAGCCCCGTACTGGGCCCCAACAGCAGTGCTGCCCAGACACAGCCGGAGAGCTTGGTTTTGATCTAGAGTAGGACAATTAGTAAGAAATTAAAAAGACAGACCAATGATTAAAATTAATGTCATGCAACTGTTTACATATATATCTCAGGGCACATTAACAATTCACAGGCTTCCAGTTAAGTTCTTAAAAAAGAGTTTACAAGATGAGAGTACACGTTAGTACAAAGAGAGCGGGACACTGTCTTGCGGGGAAATACAGAAGTTATTTTTAAAAGTACAAAACAGGCAGAGGGAATATGGAAATGCAGAGGTATTACACACTGAAGAAGAAACTACTAGAAAAATCAAAGCAGTATCTGGCTTTCCTTTTACTGTCCTGCAATGGTGCTTAAGGTGTAGCAGGGAAGGTGACAGGAAGTTAATTCTGTCTTCCAAGCCTTGTACTTCTGTATATTTTTGAACGTTGACTACAAATCGCCAACAGAGGCCTTTGGTAAGTGTCATTTTATGTAACTTTTATTCCTGGGTTTTGTTGGTAACGGCAAGAACCTTTCCTGGAGGGAAAATGAACTTGTATCCCCAAGCTGCCCAGTTAAGATGCTCAGTGAGTCCTAGTGCACACAGCTCTCGCCTCGTAAGGAGACAGCAAAGATCAGCACAGACAGAACTTCCATTCCTGAGACACAGGTGATGCAAAGGAGGTGCTAACGCCTGGGCAGCCTCCCAGGGGACCATGCTGCTGCACGGCCATGCCCTGCCCACGCCCTGCAGCCAACAAACAACCCCCACCTCTGTGTGCGCCTGCCCGGTTCTTCTACGCTTCCACCGCAAGAGACTACAAATTGCTCGATAACATGTTGTACTTCGGGCGCTACGAATGATAACCCTCTGCCTGTCTTTGGTGCACTGCTCTTAAAAGCTAAGAAAGCAAATGTTCTGAATCTGCTTTTTCTACCTCTAGGTTTTTGTCCTGTTTGGAGTGGGAGAGGAAGAAAAGATGCTTTGTGAGGACCACTGGGATGAAGACTAGAGATTTAAAATACATGAGAAAGCACCACAATAACCCTGTGTGCAGGATTTCACCTTGAGCAAGGAAGGGAAAGGAGAGGAGGGAGGGGAACAGACAGCAGCTGAGCACCAGAAGCCCCCAGGAAAGAACTGCCCAAGGCGCAGGACCCATTTCTCCAAGCTGCAGCACCACTAGCGATGTGCTAGATGTGAAACAGAGCATGGATGCGTCTCTCATTTCTTCCCCAATACGAAGTGATGTATTCAATAAACTGCACAGACAGATTGACGGCTGAGCACACACACAGTGGAGACACCTTTCCAGTTCCACCAGTATGAAGAGGCACTAGTGGGAGGAGAGAAATAAACACTAGCAAGGAGAGTACCATGTACTCATGGAGGAGAAAGAGGCTAGGGCCAAGCTCCTAAAATTTTTCCACTCTATTCCTCGCTTTCTTGTATCTACCTCGATAAACTAATCTGCTGTAGTGGCCCAGAAGAAAGTAGAAAATTCCTTATCCTGCAAAACCTGGACAGTGTCAGCAGAGAGGCAGGGAGAGAGAGGGTGTTACAAACACCACTTGTTCTGCACACCAAATGAGGCAGGGCTGGGACAGACAGAAAGGCCGTGCTCTGTCCTGCAAATGCACAGGGAAGGCTCAAGTATCACAGAAAACTGTCAGGTTTGATCTAAAACATGCCAGCAGCAGTGGTCAAGGGGACAGCACATGTCATGGGGGCTCAGAGACATCAGGATTCTTGTCAATGCTCTTGAAATCTGTGGGAGGAAAGGAGAAAGGCGCCTTCGATAGACCACAGGAATGAAAATCATTGTCATTTCACCAGCTGACAGGCAGCCCAGGCTGTTCTGGAAAAGGCGATGGGTTCTTCACATACGTGCGCTGTGCTGTGACTGCCAGCATTACCCTGATGCTGCATGAAAGAAGCATCTCCCCTTTCTTCCTCTGCAGTCAGGCTTATGCCAAACACAGAACAAGGGAGCTGCATCTTCAAATAAGAACTGACATCTGAAACATTTCATAAAGATACTGCTTCTACTGTGAGAGATGCTCAGTTAAATTACATGTAGATGAAGATTCTTTTTCCCAGTTAAATAATCAGAAACTGTATAAAACACTACTTTTCATTAGCTGTCCAAATGAATGTTCAAGAGAAAATCTTCTGAAAGGCAAGGAGAACGGGAGGGTTCAAAGTGGCTGAACCTACATGTACAGAAGCAGCTCTGAAAGCTCTGACAGTCACACAAGTTACTGTTTAATACGACATCTAAATTGTACAAGCCTTGACGCTCACGTTTAACTACACAAAGGATGTACACAATTCAAGTGACTACACTGTGCCTTCATTCAACACATAAGAGGAACATGGGAGTCAAAACCATTTCAGGATCACTACAGCAAGAAATGAGAGAAGCAACATGCAATTCATTGCCTCTGCCACCCAGACATGCATCGGGCACAATGCAGAGCTCTCCTGAAGGCCAGTCCGATGCCACGGAGCCACGGCAAACCACAGCATCTTCTGCTCCAGGGGCCGGGCAGGGTTTTCAGACACCACCTCTGTTACCAAGCATAAGGCAGGAGAAACACGTGAAAACTAAGGCCATTGCTCTGCACACAACCCTCCTTAGTAGGATAAGATGAAAGCAGAAGCCTTGCAATGGAAATAAAAATCATCCTTTGCCACGTTTCAAGAAAACACCTTGACATCACTGCAGCAAGGGTGTACATGGCATAGATCACAAAAGGTCAAAGAAAAAGAAGAAAAATCCTGGAAGATTTCCATGGAAGCTCAGAACACAAGTTCCCCAGAGAGGTATTCTCTGTTCTTCAAGTCCCAAAGAAATAACTCCTGTTCCAGAGGTCCATAAATACAGTTTGTTTACAAAAAGCCCAACTAAAAACCATAGAAATAGGTCTAAAAATAAGGCGAATGCTGCAGCTCTTGCTATTAAAGTCAAACTGCATTCTGTTCCCTCCACTTCAGCTTAAACCTGCCAGTAAGTCAACATGTTTTATACCTGGTAAACCAATCAATAACCTGTCACCTGTAGGGCATGATAAAGGAGAATCTTTCACAGCTTTCTCTGAACAGGACAGCAGCTTCACAATCACTACGACTTTCAATCCAGCTTTACATCTTTATATGTATACCCACATGAACTTTCAAATCAATTTTCTTCTTCCCTCACCCACAATATCAATTCAAAATAAACACAACCCCCACTCCACCCTAAAATTGAATGCTTTGCATGACTCCAGTTATTCCTAAGAAGGAAGGGCCCATTGTGTGCTAGAGATGCATCTTCACAGTTGAGAAACGATCACGTGGAACGCTAACTCTAGAGAAACTCATTCCAGTACTTGTTCCTGTTTCCAGACAGTCAAAAGGTGACACACAAGGAGGAACTATTTGATAAGGTTTAAAAAAAAAACCAAAACACTCCTAACTATAAGATGGACAAGATTGCTTCCAAAGCAAAGCAAGATGCCTGAATCAATGAGCTCCTATTAATCCACTGGTAGAGTAATAAAAATGGACAAAAGCAAGAGGTTATAAGAGCCTATCTGACGACTTTCCAGACTAATATTATCAGCTTTGAATTAAGGCACATCCAGGATTAAGCATAAAAAGCTCTTTCCAAATGCTTGAAACAAAGGTGGCTATCAGTTGTCAAAAAGTTTTTAATTTTGCAATTTACAAAATGCAGTTCTTCATCTGAAAAATTTCTGGTAGTAACTATTTGTGTTGCTCTCAAAGTCCAAAGTCAAAACTAGGTGGCATTTTGATACAGCTCTACAAGAATAAAACCAAGTTTGTGAATATGAAATAAGTCACTTTCCAGAACAGAGGAATAACCATAGCCCTCTAGAAGTTATTACTTCTCAGATCATCAGGCTTTCATCACGATCTTTTCCTTAAGCCATGACTTTCCTGAGTTTGAAAGGCCTGCTTTATTTCCTGCCGAATTACTCAGATATTACAATAGATCCTTTCCCCCCACCTTTGTCAGGCACAGCACCAGTGAATGCTCTCCCAGGAGGGACACCCATCCTGGCCTGCGGATCAGAACAGCTGGCGAGCTAACGGGACAGGCTGCAGGCACCGTGTCCCCCAGTAATGCAGGGCACGCTGAGCCCTCCTCCCAGCCCCTGCCCTCAGCCTAACCCAGTGAAAGTGACTCCTCAGAGCAGGGGTTAGATCAGACGTGTGGCCGCCACACCAGGACCCCTGTGCCCTCCTCAGCTGGGTGCGTGAGCAGGGCTGGCAGACGGTGCTGCCTGCTCGCAGGGGTTTCACGGAGCTCCTGGCTTGCAGCCCTTCAGCTGGGGTTCTG
>NW_010107456.1:0-1241 GCF_000699245.1 Pterocles gutturalis | reverse complement strand
GATGGATGGGGATCACAAGGGAGAGCCTTTGTCCTGCCCCAAAATAATGCCTTACAAACACCTATGGACCTGCTGCCCTACAACACCATAAACGGCACATTCACCTGGCCCTCTGCTGCTCTTGCCTGGAGAACCTGGAAGCGTGCAACGCACTCAAGAACCAGTCCGCAGACTGGCCAGCAGCACTATCCACTGGCTGGTTACTGCCCTGCCTCACTTGCCACTCATCTGGTGTCCCGTACTCTGGCACAGACAACATGCAAACTGGGCAAGACAGGCGTGGTTCATGCAGGGCACATGCACAGAGCAATGGTACTGTACCTTTTCCTTCTCAGTCCGCACAGAAAGGGCCAGAAGAGAAAAGAAAAAGCCAGAAATCAATATAAAAGGAGTGAAGTAATGAACAGCATATAGGTGATAATTTTCAAAGACAGCAAGAACCTTCAGATTTTGCTGATATCGTTTCCTTTTGTTAACATTTGCCCTTTTGATTTATTCAAGTAACTAGAGGATGCTGTGAGGGCTAGTGTCTTAAAACCAAGCGATTTTAAAAGCATACGGAACCACTGAAGAAAAATGAGTTTCTAAATTTTGACTTCATTGTCCTGAAGACCAAAAAAAAGAAATCATAGAGGAAATAAAACTGGAAGTTCAGTGATATAACTGGTAAAACTACTTTCAACAGTTAGCACCAGCCAGACACAACCAGCTCCCTGTTATCTTCAAAAAAACAACCAAAGACAACAGGCCCCAAAATCTAGCTTTAATGTTGTCTTTAGGCACTTACACTACTCTATTCTCAAGATATCATGCTACCCAGACACCTCAACAAAACTTAGGACACTAACCATAAGTTTGGCAGCCAAGAGAGAAAATATATGGTTCAGTGCTCATCAAAAGCTATATAGAGATTTTCTGTCCAGAACAGAGTCTCCATGAAAAGTGACACATTTCAGTCAGTTCTGTTTAAAGGATAGTTTTTGAGCAGTGTAAAAACCTTTTAGCTCTTCTAGAAAGACTGAGGTAGGGAAAAAACCCCACCCTCTAAAGATTATTTATTTATTGCTACAGGCTTGCTAGGCAGAGCACTTCTCCACTTTGGCTAGCAATCCTCAAGAAAAGCCACGGCATTCAGTGTAATTGTTCATCTTCACACTGCTCACAACTCCAGGAAGCTTTCAGAAAGAATTTGGCAAAAGGATAGCTCACATTTACATTTAAAAAAAAAAAAAATATATATA
>NW_010107455.1:0-13564 GCF_000699245.1 Pterocles gutturalis | reverse complement strand
TATATATTTTTAATTACTTTAAAATTATCTGCATCCATAATTGTTGCTGGCTTTACTCAGCATATTTAAGTATGCTAGCTTTTTAAATATTAAATGCAAATTCTTTCAAAACTTTTTTAAAAAAACAAAGCATGTAAAGGTGAAACAAACAAAAAGACAAGTTAGCACATATTTTAAAAGTTATACAGTTACTCATCCTGTTAAATACATTGATCATCAGCCTTAAAAAAACTTTGCTTGGTAATGAACAAGTTCACTTTAATTTCTCTCCCCTTCTCCACTTGCCTATCTCTTCTTGATACTGTCTAATGTCAAACCAGGCAGCCCCACAATAACTCTCATGCCCCTCTAGGAAGCTGTAAGAGCATGACTTTTCTTTGCAGGCAGCCACCAGTAACAACAGCTTTTCAATTATGTCTAAATCCATCTAATCAAGATGAATGTAAAGTCTCCCCTAGGATTCCCCCCCGCCCCCTTTATATCTTTTTTTTCTGCTCGTCTTTCTTTACCACGGAATCGACCATTCTACTTGAAGAATGTTATAGACTCCCACTGAAAATTTCCAAAACATTTAAAAGCAAAAGACGGCTTTCCTCTCTGATTGCCTGTCCCCGCAATACAGACTGCACTGAATTATAGTTTCTAGACCTTAAAGATTTTACATTTATGTCAAGTAGCCAAGAACATTCCAGTGTGCTGAGGCAGATGAACTCAGTGTGCCTAAAGTATGTCAGATACGATCAGTTAGAAGAAGCACTGAAGTAAAACACTGAGACCTTTTGAAGCTTATTCAAAACCAGAGCCATAAAAAAGGACCCATTAATCAGTCTGGCATTATTATCAGTGGTGTAAGTAGGCAGATAATATAATCCCATGACAGCACATGAATGCCACAACAGAACAATTTACCCCCCCAGTCTTGCCACCTGCAGAAACAAGGTGTAATTTCCACGGGACATGGAGAATTTGAACCTTTCCAATTATAGTTACTGAATTTATGCTTGAGTTCTAATTCATATAGTGGAAGTACAACTATCTCTGTTGTTTATGAATTAAGCAGGCTTCACCACAGAAAGGTCCACACCTTCACTGCTGTATGTTCAGTTCCGTATGTCCACCGTTCACGCTATCAGTACACAAGCAAGTGCTGCACATACACACTAATAGTATATTCAAACTGAGGTAACACTGAGATAACAAAATGCTGTCTGGCTTCGAGTTCAAGGTCAGTCTTTTAAAATCACTATTTCGGAATTATATTTTTTTCATTAGGCTCATGGATCAGCTGAACAAATATATGTCTATACAAATATACTAAAAAAACCCTTTCCCTCCTAGCAAATTAAAAAAGTCCAAGGATTACAGTACAGACGAGTAGCTGAAATAATAGCCACATTTATAAATCAACAGAATTTACAGAGCAGGTTCTACTGAGGAGAGAGACACATTAGCAAAATGGAAAATGCAAAGCTGCCTGCAGAAATGACAAATCATCTTTTGCATGACAGTCTGTATTCTATATTGCTTGGTTTTAATGTTTTGTCTTTGATGCTTTAAGAAAAATAAGTAAGAGCTATTAAAACAACTCCTTCACATGTTAAGAGTGACATCAAAACACAGTGAAAAAGATATTAATAAAATGCCTTTCTTGCTTTGCTTACTCCTATGTTAGAGCTCTTTGAACTGGGGCCAATCCTGGCAGTCACAGATACAGGGTAGCCACCAAAGAGCTACCTTACTGCTGAATACCCTGGAAAAGACAAGCTAATTATGCTCTGCTCTCTCTTCTATGAAAAACAGATTTACTAGCACTCCCTTTCCTTTGCATTTTCTTTCATGCAACATGAAGTTGAAAAGTGATAAAAGACGTGGAATGTGTTTTGTATGCCAAAAAAGTATTATAAAAATCTGGATCTCTAAATACCCCTATGCTTGTTCCTTGGTACTTAGAAATTAATTAAAACTGCAAATGGAAAAGAATAAAGTTTTTGTTTGTTTAAGTAACATAAAGCAAATGTTATGCATTAAATTCTAATGCCTGTAAGTATGCAGACTAGACACATATACATCTTGCTGCCTTTTTTTTTTTTCATTTTACAAATGCATTCTCTAAAGAGAGAAATTCAATTTTTAGTGGTAGAACTCATTTCAGAACAATAGCATTTTCAACATCGTAACAACAAAGCTGCTTCTTGTTTTAAGGTTTTGACCTTATAACATATAAAATAATAACTCAGATACTTAGGATTAAAATTACTTACAAACAATACCTTTTTTTTCCAAAATTCATTCTTTTCTGGGCAAGATTTCAGTCATTAGAAGATACCTCATTTAAGTGCAGTTCAATTTATTTGCTCTTAATGAAAGATATAGCTCAGCAGAAAAAAACCTGTAAAAGGTGTAAATTTCTGAATTGAAAGAAAATATCCACACACAAAAAGTAGGAAACTAAAGGAAATACTTTCAAAAGCAGGCCTTCTTTTTTGAACCTATACACAATATATACAGTGTACATATCTGGAATGCAGTAATATCTGATTTGTTGTCATGAGCTACCTAAAATTCTAAAGCTTCAAAGGGAAATTATGCAGAGAAATGCAAGGTGTGAAAGATGCTGTTCATCTGTTATGTAAATGATGCAATATTTAGGGTTATGTACAGAAGCACCTTCTGATTTGACCTTATTGTTGTAAGTTTTCTAAAAATATGAAGACAATCACAATTTCTGCTCCTCACTTCTGGGGCAGAAAGACAAATTTTATGTGCCCTAAGTTCAATACAGATAAATACAAACAGAAACTAATGGATTGATGAGTTGAACCTCAATAGCACTCAGTAAATTTAAATGGAAAATTGAAAATGTCTTTTAGTATTTCTAAACCTAAGCGTAGCAGTAGAAGCTCATCACCTGAAGATTTTGCCTGTAAATACTGGTTTTTATGTGCACCTTTGGTTAAGGATGCATTTGTACATTAACTTTTTGTGTCACATTTGAATATGACAGTACAAGAATATTGAAACAACGGAGTAGACTAGAAAGCAAGGTAGTTTCTCTTGACTAGGAATATTTTGATACGATTCTCACTATCTATTTATTCATATGTAACAAATACTTGAGATAAAACTCTTATGTAAATCAACTGCAGTTTCTTTACATTTTTAGTTTTAAGAAAATTGTTTAAATATCTAAAATGTTACTGAACTTGTCTCTCCTGATTCCTATATTTCACTTTCCTGATCATGGCCTTTTTTTTTTCCATGTATTACTATACATACAGTCTAAAACAGAATATGCAGAACTTTCCACTTATCATCACAACAGTTTCTGATTGGGCAGACATAACAAAAACTATACTACCTTGTGTGTGTATATATAGAGCCATAAATAACCTATCATCAGTGGAGCAACAGTCACATCACAACGTGACATATAGGCCATAAGGAAGTACATTAAATCAATTATATTTTTGCAGTTTTTGTTTTGAAGAAAAAAACAAGAGACATAATAAAACAACAGTATATCTTTAAATGTACATGTTTAAGTGGCAATGATAACACTTTCTCGGAAGTGTTTAACCCTGGATAAACTTTTGGGTTTGTTATCAGAGCTAGAGACATGTAGCAAATGATTGAATGAAACAGAAAAGCCATTGTAACTTAATAATTACATTTGAGAATACCCTATGTATCCTTCCTTCTTCAGGAATCCTGTGCTTTAGGAACATGGAAGACTATATGCAACACTAATGTACTTGTGACTGGTGACATAAACTTGGAGCTAAACATTTTTCTAGTAAAGACATGTCTTGCCAACCATTTCTGATTCAGATGAATCTATTCTATCACAGAAACAAGAATTGTACAACATTGTGTATTGGCGGTTTGACAGAAATAAGTGGGGGCACTTACATAGCTCTGTTGGAGTTCCCTGACTTGGATAGTCATCTATGTTTGAGTCACAAAATGCTGGACCCATATGCTTACATATTCCTTATGTGCAAGCTGGCTACAAGCGCTATTCCTTGTTCCAACCTCACTGGCCTTTTCTGTTTGTACAGATTTTGTCCTTGCTTTCACTTCAGCAAAGGGAGAACTTGAAGCTCAACTGATTTGGGCCCTTAGGACCAGTGTTGGTTCCTAGGATATCTCAGCAATGTATTTCTCTCTTGTGGTTCAATACGGTGAGCATATTTCACTGCTTTACCCATCAAAAGAAGTAATTCGAGACACAAAAAATAATACATGCCTACTTTTTGTACTTATACCCGGCTCCACTAAGGCATTGTTACTCCAGCTCTGGTCTACAGATAACTGATAGTTCAGATACCAGCAAACGGTCTACAAAATAAGTGCATCTTAAAATAAATAAATAAATAAATACATGCTTACACATATATGCCCTCACACTTGGAAGACATCTGTTGGTAGCTGCCAGAAAGCATAATGGGAAAGCAGTTCCCAACTTCTGTCGGTGCCTGCCTGCAGGCTGAGCTATCTCCGTTGCTGTGTATGTTCACATCAAGTCACAGACAAGAGACTAGCTCATAAATACCCTAGACCTACAGGATTATTTGATGAGAAGGTTATGAAAACCTATGTTATACACAAAGGCTTTCCAAGTATATTATACACAATATTTGCATATACAATCTGTGAATGTAATGGCATTTGTATGGACTTCAGTGATAATAAGATTCTAGTTCTCATGCTATGCCATAGGTGCAGGACCATACAGATTGCATATCAATATGCCCAAGTGGTCAAGAGCCGCATGGTACATACATATTCAGTGGTCAAGAAGGAGCTCTGGATATATTTGACAGGTAGGAGTTAACAATGGTTCCTCAGAGGCTTCCTTAGAGAGGCTCCTGTGCAGAAAAGAGCTTTCTGAGCATCAGGGTGGTCCCAGAGCAGTTGTTGATGTTGATGTAACGAGCAGTTGCTGATCAGCTTTCTCTGACTGATTCAGATTACCCTACTCCAGAACAGGTCTCCTACCATTGACATGAGTCCTATGGGGAAGCCACATTTGAACTAGTTTAAGCTGTACATGGCACAGCTGCAGTTCAAGGAGTCTTGCTGTCCACTTTAATTTCACAACCTAATCATGTTAGGCATGACTAACTTCATTTCAGCCTAATTTCAGCATGATTTATATGTGAATATAGGACGCAGAATATGACTTTGAAAAATGCTCTTTATTCATAAGAATGGTCATGACAATGTGAAGTCTTTTTTTTTTTTTTCCCAATCATAAGTAGAATATAAAGAGCTCAATAGTTCTGTTGTTTCAACAAGAAACAAATGAACTTTCAGGAAAAATTAGGGAAATAAGTCTTGGTAACTCCTTGAAATCAGAAGCACAGCTTAAAGAGAAGTATACTGATTCATGACACAATCTTCATATGCTAAGGGGATTGGCAGAACACACATGCATTTAATTATCTTTTATAATTCATCATATCTCTGAAATAGCACTTATTTTCAGATATAAAATTGCTGTCTGTAAACATTTGCATATCCTATGAAGACCTATTCAAACCAGTCCCTTTCTCTGCTTCAGACACTTCATACATAAGCTGCAATGTGACAAGTAAAATGGATATTGATTTTGAAATCATGAACTACACAACGTATTTCTTTGTAGCTGATCATCCTGTGTAAATGAAGCACGTGACTTTTATGAAGCAGGCACGCAAATTTTAATGTGACAGTGATCTATCTTTCCTTGTGGTGCATGCACGTTCATGTGTAAAACATGAAAAAAACAGCTGGATGCTAAAGAAAGGCAGCCTCAAGGCTAAAAATGTAAAGCATTTTACATTTTATACAGGTTAGGAATATACTGATATGGTTGTATGGTAACTTTTTCATGGCAGGGAGTTTTCCTTATTATATCTATAAAGTGCTATTCTTCAGAAATAGTAGGACTGGCTCTGATCAGAGTTACAATGGTTTAGGCTACTGTGAGACGGAGATAAAGCAAAGCAACATGCTCATAAAAGCAAAAAGTGTCAGAATTTCAAAATGGATCCTTAGGCTTTCACAGAGAAACAGCACTTAGTTGTGCCATGTAAGCATAGCCCTACCTATGAGGCAGTGTAGACATGCAGGAGGCTCTAAGTCCAAAGAGTATTTTACTTATGGAACAACATTTTTAGAGGCAAAATACCCAAAAAGAAAACACCCACCTTGGGGGAGCTTAGCCACCTTCTCTTATGCACACATCGACAGTTCCTACCAGCTCCAAAGAGGTTGCAGCAAGAGTATTACACCCACTGGGAGTAGCTCACACCAAAACATTCTACAATGCTGGAGGTGGTATCTTGGTAAAAATAAAGGTAACTAAAATGAGCCTTTTGAGGTTGACAGCCACGGTGCTTCCCTTTTCCCATGAAAAAAGTCAACAAAAGTCTGCACAGAGGGGTTTTTTGACAATTTGTAAAGATCTTGCACTAGGAAATGCTGAAGAATTTTTGGTTTATCTTTTATGTTAAAGGCAAAACTAAATATTAGTAATTTCAAAGCTTTTGTTTTCCATTACATCTCTTTTGTATCTTCTAAAGGCCTATGCTACTCTACACCTTATTAGCAGTCTTAATGAAGCAAAAAAGGCATTGGAATGCTTTACATTTTCCATTATTATGGTTATCACAACTATTACAGCACAGCCAATATGATCATTTTAATAAGTATCTACATTTTCTTCTCAAAAGTTCATCACCAGTTACTACATTGAAAGGATTTTTTCCAACATTTGCTTTTATCAAGCCTCAGTACAGCAAGCTAGTATCATATTTAAATGTGGAGCACTTTTATTGTAATCTCAGTGGTATCTGGCTGTCAGCAAAAGGGTGGCGTAATGGATTGTAATCATTTTACATGGAGTAAGGACAGGTCTAGCAGAAAATATTTAATTCTAGGTGATAGCTCCTGCAGAGTCAGTAAAGGGCACATGCTAATAAGGAAACTGCAGAAAGGCACTGGTGATGACATCCTTCCCGAAAACAGCAAGCTCAGCAGACAGAGTGCAGCTAATAGAACTATTACTGCCTCATGTCAAGCTATGAAAAATACCAAAGGACAGAGTCATCACAGTGAAGGGAAAAACAAAGCTCTTGTATATTATGGTTGGAAAAGCTTTACAGACAGAACAATGTTAGGATAACAGTGCTATCAAATGCATGAATAAAAATATGCCAAAAAGCTTGCTCAGTAGAAAGAGCAATTCCCCCTTTTTAATTCACTCTATATTCCACATGTTGTAGCCCTACCATTCATTGTATTAATTTTCAGTTTGAAACTCATTTCCACCAAGGCATCTGTTGTCTTCTGCTGATGGCAGCAAGTTTGTTTTTTATTTTATTTTTTTAACTTCAGTTTATGACCAAGTCCACAAGTAAAGCATAAAGCACTGCAAATGAAGATGACTACAAGGCAGGAAAAGCATCCAGATGCTTTTATAGAGAATTAATTTTCCAGACTCTGATTAAAGGCTTCTGTTACCACTGGCAAAGCGTTGGTCAGCTTCTCTCTTTCCAAAACTGGGAGTCTGTCCAGAAACACTGAGACTATGAAATACCATGCTTGTGTTATGGCAAGAAGCACTCTAGCTGGTCATATTATAGACAGATAAAAATCTGTCTCCATCTCACATAGCACTGCTATTTTAAAATCCTGCTCACCAAAATTCCACCACTAAATTCCAGATAGGAAGAAACGATTGAATACATCCAATGAAATATGCTGTATTTAGACAAACATCATTTGAAGAACCTATTGAAAAACAAAATCTTAATCAACATTTTCCTAACGCCATTTTTCAAAGCAAATGTATCAGACAGAATATTACACTTACATTGGTTTCAAGGGAAAAAAATATTCATTGCTTGTGGTCCTTCTACCTCACTTATATTCTTGAATATAATGAGATGGACTCTGAGCTCAGTCACTACTTATGAAAAAACAAGCTAACAAATGCCAGACACAAGGGTAAATATCTGACTTTACACTCTTAGAGATTGCAATGATGCTAATGGGATCTTTGTTTTACTACCAAAGGGTTTAATTAGCCAAGATTGTTATCGAAACACACATGTAATGAAGAGCCTACTATATCTATGGAGTCTTTCTATTGGCTTCCATTGATGCTGACTTTCAGTGTTATTTTGATGACTTAAATGTGTAACATCAAGTCTTGGAATCAAGATTTACAGTGCATTTCTAAGTTTTAATTTTATATTCTTAAAACTTATCAAAAAGCTGACAGCTTTATCATTAGCTGAAGAAACATTTTGAAGGAAAATTTTTGTGCAATTTGCCGTTATACTGTTCTCTTAATTTACTACTTGAAATAAGTTGAACATCAGAGGACAGCTCAGAAACCCCCTAAACCTCCTAAATAGTCCTCTGGAATATGCAGTTTATGATCCTCGTTCTTCCTTCTCTTTTGACACTGTTCAGCAAGTATTTTGGTATTACAGTATCCCTGGATACTGTAACTTTGTGCACTTCCTGCCCCTCTTCAACCTGTCAGAAACACAGAACTGTTACAAGAAATAAATCAATTACAAATTATTCTCTGTACATTAAGGTCTGTCATTCATCATGAAGATTAACTGTATTAAGAAACAATAATCACAAATGAATCTCCTTTACAAGGAAGAGAAATGCAAGCAGATTTTCAAAGAGCTTGGTCACTCATGTCCATGGGCATTCTTGATGACTTACACAACTTTTACCTAAGTAAGCCTCAAGTAATTAGTTTCAACCTGGCTCAGGTTACCAGATCATTGAAATCAAAGTCTTGTAGTAAAAAACAACATATAATTCCCTTACTTAATAATTTGCACTGCTATAAATGTCTTTTTTAGAACCTGGGAGCAACCAGGTCATGCAAGAAATCTTTTTTTTGACATGAATAGAGCCATTAAGTCAATGGGGCTACTCATGTGAACAGGGACCGATGTCAAAAAACACTGATGCTGACAGTACACTCTTTTATATGTTCTTTCATTTGTATGGATAAGTGAGGGAGTACACATGAGGAGTACTCTGTCGAATTCTGTGCTCTTATTTCAGTATGCTAACCGTATTTTGCATTATTTCCCATAAAAAACTCCATGGTATGCTATACTCTCACACATTCTTTATCTTTAAATCTGTTAAGTCATATTACAACGGCAGATGCTTTTCACTCCAGACACGATTGTAATACCATGGTAATTAAAAGACACTGTACGTGTATCTTTTCTTCCTTTGAAGTTTCTTATAGAAGATTTTTAATTGCAATAAAGCTTTGTTAAACTCTTGTTAATCAATATTGCTGTTTCATTAATTCTCACATGTCTACAGGGTCTGATCTACTCATATTGTGTTGGGTAACATTCTGACCCAGCAGTGCTCAGAAAAAAAGAAGGTGCATCAAATAGTTTGTTGGTTTTGTTTCTTTTTTTCCTAGTTTGTGTCAGCTAAAGAGAAAATACAGGTGCCAGAGAACATTAGAAAGATGCTGCTTTCTCCATCATGGCCACATCAAATATTCTCCTAACTGGATATATTCCCACTATAATTCTGTCATATATACAGGCTAAACATTGTTGCTGCCATCTGCCAAAATGTGTAACATTAAGATGGCATGCCCATGCTACTCCAGCTTGTGGCTGCAGGAAGAAAGTAGAAGTTGCCATCTGCTTCTTTTTGTCCTTCTCTGCATACAGAATACACAGCAAGACTACGGAGGAGATCTTCCCTCCTCTGAAAAATATTTTCAGACTACAAAAATGGCTCTGACAATTTACTGCCACTTTCGCAATACTAGCACTTGTGTACAGGGAATGAGCTTCACCACTCTGCAAAAAGTCAAAGTCCTTCAGTGAGATTTAACTGGCACTTGAGTATGCTACTGACTTCCTGTACACACACATGCTTTACCTGAAGACAGGCAAATGTGAAAAGATCTCCATGTGCTGTTCTACTAACACACTTGTTCCGCTATGCTGCCCAGGCCAGAGAACTATTTAGGAGAGGCTGTAAAGCTATCTAGGTTGCTCAGGAGCAATGAGTAAATTTTAAAGAGAGATTTTCTTAAATATATTAATGCATCCATCTTCACAACAGAAATTCTGTCTTCCTTGTTTTATTAATAGATTTGGAAAAAAAAAAGTTTTTCAATTAAAATAAGAGCTATCATATTGTTAATCTCTAAATTAATTTAATCACTGTGAAGTAAGTAATTCATCACCATTTCAAGCTAGTCTCTGAGAAACTATGTTCAGGGATCCATTCTGGTTCAGCCTTTAAATCTGGCTAGAGGCAGGTGAAAAAGTATGCAGATAATTATCAGAACCCAGAAAGGTGTCTAGTGTGCTGGAGGGAGCAGAACTGTGCTGTTTCTGAGGGTACAGAATTTGCCTGGCTGTTTCTGAGGTGCACCTTCACGGAGTGAGCTCTTCTGGCAGAGAGGTGCTGTGACATAGTTATGGATGAATATTGTCTTTCCTGAAAAAAAGCTCTGGTTTTGTTTACACACAAAGCTTGATCCCTTTAATAATACCTGTACTTAAAGCCATGCTTAGCTGAAATGTAGATGTAGATATATCAGTATCAGAAACCAGAGCAATACAGCTGTAAGGAAAGACACAATCTTTCAATGTGAATCACCAAAGCTATTGCAAGCTGATGTAACTGCACGCATATTAATGCTATACAATTCCATTGGGGAAAATATCATGCTCCTATATATAATAATTTCCCTGTTATAAAATTTGTACAAAAATCAGTCACTATCCAGCCTCCATTAAAATTTAAGCATGGATAGGGCATCCACAGCCTTATCTTCATTTTCCAACTCTGCAGCCATAGAGAAGGCTGAGCACAATGAAGCCTGTTGTTAAGACTTTATGGTTGTCGTATTGTGTTATTATAACATTAAATGGTTACTACAATGAGACAGATGAGAGGGAACTGGAAATAGTCCCTCAAGACAGTTAAAATGTACAAACTTCACTTTTCATTTCATTGGAAGAGAATCTCTCCTGCTTTCCTGTAAAATAATGTTTCAGTCACAGTTGCTGAAGAGTCCCAAACAGCTGCTTACCTTAGTACGTACATGAAAGAGCAAAAGCACTTCAGAGCAAGGGCTACAAGAACAAATGTCATGAGGGAAATATTCTCTCACAGCATTATGAAGTAGCTTTGAAAGCAGACAGGTCTTAACTGAATTAGTTGAAAGTAGTTGCCATCCCTGTCTCATTATATAATAAAAATAACAACAAACTCTCTAATCTATCAGAATATTTATCTTTCCAGTTCTTGGAACTGCTAGCAGAAAAATACTACGTAGTTCAGATAAACACATTTTTATTATATTCCTGTTGTTCCCTCTTCACTGTTTTCATGATGGTTCATTCAGAGTTAGCTTATTCAAAATGGCTTAAAGCTTTGATTGTCTTTATTTATATAGGCATAATTCCCTTCAAAATCAAAATAATATGACAGTGTATTCATGCAAAACTGGTCATGTTATGTTTTCTAGAGAGGTATGGAAAGAGGGAATGATAAGGATAACTGAATAAGCATCAGATGTGGAGTTGAGGTACAAAAGAATGTGGGTCTGCAATCTATGAAAGCAAAATGAAGATGTGGTATATAAGGCATAAGAAGGCATAAGAACTCAATCTTCAGCCAAGTGACATTGGGAATTAATAAAAATACTAGGCAGATACAGGCATGGCTAACTTCCCACTCTGTACAAATATCTTTTTATATGTCCTTGTCACTGTATTGCTTATGAATACTTCATTTCTACTTTAACAGTGAGGAGCGAAGGAGGACGTACCTAACATCACAGGATTGCTGACTAGCATGCAATCTTCCTTAAAACTGGATAGTGGAACACTACACCAGTGTGGAGACCTCCTGCACATTGCTCTACAATATACCTCTAAGGAGGGTATATCAGGCATCCTTCTAGCAGCACAACCCACTGTAGGTGCTGGTATCTGTCCTGGGTTAAGCAGAGACAGAGTTAACTTTCTTCAAAATAGCTAGCAAGAGGCTGTGTTTTGGATTTGTGCTCAGAAGAAAGCTGATAAAAAGTGATGTTTACAGTTGTTGCCAGGATCTCAAGGTCAGACACTTTCAGCTTCTCTGCTCCCCACAGACGGGGGCGGGGTGGGGGGGAGGGAACTGAAACTCAGAGTGGCCAATAATCTATTCCATAACATACACATCATGCCCAGTATATAGGTGAGGACCCTCCGGAAGATCGTCCTTTTTTTGTTCTGGGTTCCTTTGGTTTACGGATCTCTCTTGGCTCCAGATCGTCTCGCTCCAGGCAAGTGGATCAACACGGGCAGTGCTATCCAGTACCTGAGGGAACTGGCTGTGCAGGAGCTCATCTATTATGACCTGAGAAACCCACATCTACCCAAAGATCCAGAGGAAGTCTGGTGCACACGGCCCATGTGGCTCAAGGTTCTACAGAGTGCACTGCCATTGTATTCTCATGCACTAGCAGTAATAGAGATTAGAGATACATAGGGAACGTAGACATGAAGAATCATCCAGTGACCAAAGCTAGTCAGAAAAACTCTCTGATGTACGGAAGGACAGTGTTGAGTGAAGCAGAAAGGAAAATTGTCAGGGTTTATCCAAAGAATTTTACAAAAAAATAAGAAGTATTTCACAAAATGCAATTCTGAATTTGGTCCTCATGTAGCTTATCAGGGGAAATTTTCTCAATTTTTAACTATTTGCCTTTGAAAAAAAAGATTTTGTAACCCACATTGAACCTATTTATTCATCTAGCATAACTTCTTCCTTCACTTACTTTGGGGACATGCAATTTGCAGATGAATCATTTAATTTGTCCTTGTTAAAAAAAGCATAGAATTCTATTTTTACTTTGCCTATTTAAATTACATCTTAACAGTGTGAAACTCATATAATCACCAAACATAAGCATTTAATTCTTTGTACACTCAATCCCCACATCACCAGCAGGCCAAGACAATTTCAAACATGTATCACTGAATTAATATCCTGACAAATGAACTTGATGTATCAGTCCATGGAAATCAGTAACAATTATGGAAAAATGCTAATCTAATGGGTACATATTGCTGATAGAAATCATACTTACCCATGAAGGGCTCTTTACAGACAAGATTTTATGTCCAAAGGTTGCTCTGCTGAGTTAAGTTGTAGGATCTGGCTATACAGAATTTGAATACATGGCCTTGCTTTGTTAATAGTAAAAGCCAATGGTTTTTGAAGACTGGTGTATGAATTGATGTACAGTCAATATATAGTTTACATTTACAAATTCCATTTTAGAGTAACAATTATACAAATGTTGAATTCCACAATACAACATAAGGCCCTCCCTGATCCCATACTTGATTTCCTTATGTGGAATTCTTAAGGATAAGGCACTCCAAAAGCATAGGAAACTCAAGTATTTCTCTTTTAGAAAAGTTAATTGTGAGGGTGAAATTTATCTTTATTATAAAAAATAAAAAAAACCATAAACACAGAGAAACAAATATTAAAATAATATTTA
>NW_010107454.1:2461-5662 GCF_000699245.1 Pterocles gutturalis | reverse complement strand
TTCCCTGTAAACTGTGTGAAGGCTTTTCAAAAGGAGGCATTACAGGGCACAGGGCTAACTTACTGGTCCTGACTTAACCCTTGCCTCTCTGGAGAGAGTTAGGGAATATGGGTTTCCAGGATAGATTAACAACTTTAATTACAGATGCAGCCATAAGCATATTCTAGGCAGATAGCAGTGCCCATTTACCATTTTCATCCTCAAGTGCTACTGCTGATATCCACCCATAAAATGCAAAATCTGCTTGGATAAAGCATTAAAAAAATATATGGCTAGGAATAAATAAAGCCCATCAGTCTTTTCCAGTTTGGTTTTCAATACAGTTGCCCACACTGATAGAGGAAAAGTAGAAGAATGTCAGTACAAGTCATGTTTTGTATTGACCCACTTGATCCGTGCTAAGATTTTACAGTGGAACCTCTGCAGCAAGGAATACCTTTCCCATCTCTGTAAGTGGTACAGTATTGCACCTAAGTTTCTGGTACATTTAATTCTGTAGAGTGTGTATATTCACCCCAGAAACTCCACCTGGACTAGGACAAATGATCAAATTTAAGGTGGCACTTAACAAATTTTCCAAGTCTGAATAACATCTTAATCAAAGTGAAGTTAGACAGTACAATAAGGTAACTTCACTCAGTTCACCTGCTCTCTCTGAACTTCATTAATTAATTAATACTTTCAAATTGGAGGGTGGGGGGAAGACGATGACATAGCTCAGACAATTGCATGTCAGATTTAAGCAGGTAATTTTCCCCAAGACTTCCTTATGAAAACAAACTGATACCAGGTTTCTGTGTTAGTCTCATTGTATGTGTGTCTTGCAGATAAAATATTTTTGCAGGCTCTGACTGTATCTGCAGGTGTGAAAGTATGTGCAGGAAACATGAAGCCAGAACCACCTTCCACTCAGTAAAGCTCACCCCTATGTTTGCACTAATTGAGGGCAGAAAGGCTATGTGATTTTGTTAATCTAGATCACATGGAGGAGATATGCTCAGTTACCTTCATTGCTTCTCCAGTGACCTGATGAGCCACAACAGGATGAATGCATTGAACTTTGCAGCAAGCTAGCTGTCTGTTATTTTTCTTCTTGATTTAGCCTTTCTACTGGAGAATTTCAAAGCTGCCATGTGTAAAGAGAAGAAAAAAATACAGTTTTATTTACCTGCCAAGTATTTCCCAGATCAGAGAGACTGACAGTATTTTGTAACTGGCATGGAGCCAAGGATGCTACTAAGGGCCCAACAAAAATTGGCTCCCCTGAAGGGTAAATGTTTCATTTCATTTGCTAAGACTGGCAAGTTTAGTGCTCCTGAAAGTAAGAGGTTGATAATGCCAGCTAAATCCGGGAATAGTTGAGGTACATTAGGCCTTGCCTGGAGACATTTTCCAGTGCTCCATAATCTCATCCTGCCCGTCCTCTGCTGGACTGTCACAAGGCTGTTTTGATGCACCTCATTTCTAACCTACTACACTTGTGACCTTGCCTGTATGGAGACCCAGAACGTAATTCCTGATCTGCAGAAGAACTGAGTAGGCACTACATTGCCTTTGTTGTAATAAAACCTTTTTGCTCCAAAACTCATGTTTCTCAATGTCAGGAAAATACCAGGAATAATTTTCAGAAGCCAGAGAGCAGAAAATAAATTGTAGACCAGCATATACCAGAAAAGAAGGAAGCCCATGAACTTTGATAGTATTTGTAGAATAAAGTGAAGGAGCAAGAAGGCAGTGGGCTTTCCCTGTATAGCTATTGTGCAGGCACATCTGGAATAATGTGCTCAGTTTTGAGCACTTGCCTAGCCCCAAATAGAGATAAAGTGGAAAAAGTTCAGAGAAAAGCAATATACAATCAAAGGCCAGAAAGGACTGGGTTGAGGAAAAAGATGAAGGGAGTTAAGAGTGCCAAGGCTGGCTAAGCTTGAAGGAGGCATAGCTCTAGTAGTGAAGTTTTAGACCTGAAATAAGAGGAAGGTCATGCAATAAAACAGAGAAAATATAAGTTTAATTGGAAATATCAGGGAAAATTCTTGACACTGAATGTGTACCTGCCTGTGGAGTTGTGCAGCTGACAGTGTGACACATGGACTCCTCCAGCCACTGAAACGCGCTAATCCTGTACCACAAAGAGATGAATTGGATGCTTTTGCTCACGTCTTTGTTTTTGAATAAAATTCTTGTAACATCAACTCTCTCAGTTGAAAGGGTGAGCTGTGAGAATAGCAGAGGGGTACTCCTGACATTTGTTAGTAATTATGCACATTAAAATGTCCTGGGATGCTTGAATTGTGCCTCTGGTAGCTATTACAGTTAACCTGTGAATGGATCTGGAAATCATAGTTAAATATAATGAATGTTTTATGTTCTTTGCCTAAACCAACTCAGTCCCAAGGCTTTTTGCATGGACCTTGTACATCTTTTTTTGTCTCATGGCACAAAGATACTGATGGTAAGATCCTCTTGGGTAGGTGAATGTAGCTTGAACTGCTGGGGAAGTGGGGAGCTGAAGAACTAAGGCTGAAACTATTACAAGATTCCTGCATCTGTGCCTCATCACTAAGAAGGGAAAGTTTTGATTGATGGTCTGGGACAGAAATTCTCCTACATCTCTGCAACACCTTCACCATGGGAGATTGTATTTGTCACTTTGAACTGGGTTTGAACCCAAAATGCAGTTCCACACATTTATTGTGCCAATGCAGCCTTGACAGGCTGTTCATTAACTTCAAAAGCTTTCCTTGGCTTCTCTTGCAGAGCTCAAAAGCAGATTGCAGGCCAGGTGATGGCATCCTCATTTTATACAGGTGAGCTGCTTCCTGCCCCTTCCCTGTCTTCAAGTACCTGCACCGTGGCAAGTTCTGGACAGCTCCATGTGTCTCAGGAGATCTCCAAAGTCCCAAGCAGAGCTCTTTTAGGAGTATTAAAAATGTCTTGTTCACCCCTGGTTTTTTGGAAAGCTACCTTTCTTTACATGCAGCATCAACAGCTATGTTACCAAGGTTTTAGGGGCTTGCATGTTCCAGCAATCAAAGCTACGGACCATGCTAAAACACAGACTGTTGTTGACTAAACTTGGACAAAAGTCACTTTTTTGTAGACACTCCTGATAACACCAGAGGCCAGGAGCAAATTCTCAAAGACTTGTTGCTCTGTTTTTCAATTTTTAATTTATTGCTTTTGACGCTGATGGGAGGGAAA
>NW_010107454.1:0-2430 GCF_000699245.1 Pterocles gutturalis | reverse complement strand
AGGGACAAAAGACAAAAAAAGGCCTTGAGGCAAGCAGCACTGTGAGAGGCCCAGCAGTCCTGCATCCTAGCCAGGCCCCCAGCATCCTGGGCTTTGTCCCACCATGTTTATCATTGCTCCATAGTCAGCCCTAATCTAAGGCCTATTGTTAGGAATGGAAGAAGCATGTAGTGTGCCAAAGAAAATGGTCTGTTTTTCTGAGTGCCTGAACGTAAGTCAGAAGGATGCTGGGAGCTGCTACAGTAGACAGAATCATTAGTTACTATGCCAACTACTTTCTAGCAGCTGGTTCCCACCAAGGCTTTGTACTGCAAGGTTCCTGGACTTGTCATACCACCTGAATGCCCTGTGGGAAAGAAACTGCTGCCCAAGATTGTCTTGCATTCTATGGCAAGGTGGGAGCACTGATTCGTAAATGCATTGGGTTCCCTTATTGCCAGCAGTGGCCCTTGTTCATCCTTAGCTCCAGCCTTCACAGGAAAGGATGCAGAATGCTTTCGATTGTCAGCTTGTTTTCTCATTTAAAAGGAGGATAATTATTTTCCTTTTGCTAGACCTCTAGCTATAGCGACTCCTGCTGTGATCCTATCAGTTCTCACAAACTAAGCAGTGTTAAACATAGAGGAATATTCTTCAAGAGTGCTGAAGCTTCATTTTCACAAGTAATTTGAGCCTAGTTTTCATTGCCTTTCAATGGGATGTAAGCACTTTTTAAAAATGTTTAAAAGTGCCTGCTTAGTAAGTGATATATAGGGAACACCAGTGTATTTCATGACTTGGTATTGTTGCCTGCTACACAAGAGCTGATATCAAACAAGTGCCCAGCTGTGCCATTGGAAGAAGGCTTCAGTTCAAATATAAATGAAAGCTCTATGTGTAATATTTTTGATACCTAAATATCCTTAAATATTTTTTGGGAACATTGGAAGATTTAAACCAAATTATGCATAAAGAAATTACATTCTCAATCCCTTCTACTCCTGCATTGCTCTCCCCTCCCCTGATTATTTCCTTGTAGTTTCACTTCAGTGATTTCTCTTTGCCCTGTCCTCTGCTGTTGTCTTTTATTGTCTGGTACTACTCATTCCAGCAGTGATTGTGACCCTGCTTTGTCAGATGTTTGAATCAGTTACTTAGGAATGGTGGATGCTAGGAGAAGGTGTGCATATTATTGTTAGTAGCTACTAAGTTACAAGTAGGAATTGTTGTATGTCAGATAGTTCTTCCTAAGGACAAGATTCACAGTGAGCGGTTTTCTGTGGTCTGGTCTTCTATACAGACTTAGTCCTTGGGATTCCCTTCAAACAGGGAACAAAGCCAGCTCTCTCCTTTCTTGTAAGAGGTGATAACCACATCCCTTCCTTATGGAGGCTGGATTTCATTGAGCCTTTTTTTCTGTAGTGAAGAAACAAATGTATTAGTATTTTATTAGTTTTTGGTGGTTTAGTACACTAGCATAGTTCCTAGTATAGTCATAGGTAATTGATTGCATAAGGGTTTCTTGTATCGGAAAAGAGCTAATGAATGGGAAGAGAGAACTAGAGCAGAAAGAGAATTTGGAGCCAGAAAATTTGTAGATGAGTGCATGGTGTTCTAGCACTTCTAGGCTAGGTTGTGATCATAATATCCTGGCGATCTGTTGAGATTGCTCTCAGAGCAAACCTGTGTCTTGTGATGCAGAAAGCTGTAGCAGAGAGGTCTTATGCTGTCAGTGAAGAGCAAGAGGGAATTCTGGCTCAGGCTTTATGAAAACTACAGCTGAAAGAAAGGAACACAGTGGGTTTCTTGCCAAAAAATACTGAGTAGCCCTCTGGAAGGACAGAATCTTGCTTACAAAGGATGGGCTATAATGCCAAGGCTGAGATTTCCTGTACATAGTGAAGGTCTGAATCCTGGCCAGGTCTCTAAACTAACCAACTCATAAATAATCCTGAGCAAGCTGTGAGAGATTGCTCACAACCAGCCTGGCTGACAGAACAAAACCCAGTCTCTTCTGGTGACACAGGCAGGAATTTCTGTTTCCCGTTTGTGTGTGTGTGTTAATCTATGTCTATATCTGTTGTCTGGACATGTGAGTAAATGAATATTTAGTCAATCGTTAGTGTTCAAGCAACAGTTCTGAATTGAAAACAAGCAAATCTGTGAGTACTGACTCGACGATCCTCACTGCCACTGGGGGTGCGGGGTTTTTTCTGGGTATTTTTGGCTTTGCCTAAAGCGGTAAGAGTTGTAAAAAAGCTTTTCCTTCAGTTTGGGGTATTTATATAGTCTCTCTACCATGTGAACTCTATAGTATCTATTAAGGTGTGAGGTATATTGATTTCCATCTGTTATGGTTTTGTGTGTGGGGTTTTGTCTGGTAGCAGGGAGGGGCGTAATAGCTCCTTAAGCAACTCTTTAAGAGCCCCCCGAGCTTCCAGTCTGCTGCTG
>NW_010107453.1:0-1251 GCF_000699245.1 Pterocles gutturalis | reverse complement strand
TTCAAGGTCAGGCTGGATGAGGCGCTGGGCAAGCGGATGTAGTGGAGGGTGTCCCTGCCCCTGGCAGGGGCATTGGAACTGGGTAATCTTTAAAAGGTCCTTCCATCCTAAACCATTCTGTGATTCTAGCTCTGATTTTTTTCTGTACGATTGCAATTCAAATAGCCATTTCTGTAGTAAAGCAGTACAAAGTCTTAGATCATAATGATTTAATATAAATATAATTGGATAAATATATATCTTTTTTTTCACTATGACTGGATCTGCCTTGATCTTTAGGGACAGGAAATGCATCCATTTCATGAGTCCAAAAATGTAAGCGACTCTTTGTGCCTATATTGCTGCTGTATGCATATACAGAATTTTTATATACTGTTGTTGCTTAGCAGCTCAGTCATGTACTCCTAATAAGTTCCAGTAGGAGCCAAAAACTAGATGTTCCCATCCAATGTGCATTACAGAAATCCATAGGTGAGGTGGGGGCATGACTGATGCTCCCCTACAAAATTGGATTGCCTGTATAAAGCAGTAGTAGCCGTTCATATCTGGAAACCTGTTGGCAGGTGCTGGCCTTCCACCTTTTCTAATTTCAAGATATTGAACATTAGGAAGGGTTTAGTTTGTTTGTTTGTTTTACAATGTGGGTTCTCTGTTGTATTATCCACCTCACGTGAAGCTCTCCCAGATCTCAGATCGTTAGGCTTCCATGAGGCCAGGAGGGACCAGGTTCTTGACTTCTGAGAGTGTGATCAGACAGCTGGGATGTGCAGGTAGGAATGGGGAAACATGGGTTCTGTTCTCTGATCATCATATGTGTTTTATCAAGTGTTGTAATGCAGAAATTCTTCAAGTGAGATTATAATTCTAAATGCAGCTGAATTTTTTGGGGAAAGAAAAGTTAAATCAAAAAAGCTTTACAGTTAGAGCAACCAAATGGAGATAAAGCATTTTACAGGCCAGCATTTGGGCTCTGAACACCAGTGAGGGCTGCGGTTTAAGATGCTGGTATCACCTATTTGTCTTGCTGAGATACATCCCTGCTTAGTATGCTGGCTTTTGTTTGTACCTCCAGATGTTATTCACATATAGCTGTAAATTTAGCTCTGGGAGACAAGGCATCTAGAATGTAGGTGCAGTGACTAAGCTCTTTCATAATGTAATCGGGGGAGGAAGCAGAGGTAGTTATTCACACCCACCTCCTAGACAATAGCATACTTGTTAAGTGTGTGTGTGTGTATTTATATATATATA
>NW_010107452.1:0-1541 GCF_000699245.1 Pterocles gutturalis | reverse complement strand
TGAGTCCTCCTCACTGCCCTGAGGATCTTTTGATTGTCTGAATAAAAGCTAGATGCATTGCTTCATATTAAAAATTTTCAAGGCTTTTCTTTATTTAAATAAGCACTTCAAGGAAATTTTAATAATACATACCACATATGGACTGTTAAAATGAGTATCTGTGAATTGCACACGAAACACCAGACAGTGATGTAAAATATGTAAAAGAATGTCTTATGTGACCTCACTGACACTCTCCTCACTAAAACTCTTATGGCAAGAAAATTGGAGTTATAGACAATAGTTTTAGCAAATACTCCCTGTACCTGCACATTTTTTCCTTTTGAAAGACAATGCCATATTAGCATTTTGGTAGCAGGTCTGAAATCTCAAAACAAGAACAGTTTAAATACCTCTTCAGTAACGTACTGTAAGGTAAATATGCTTAAGAGTTATACTGAGTTGCATTTGTAGAAGTTAATTTCTCAATACAGAGGCATAAATGACTCTAGTTAAAGCAGACCTGAATGAATTAAGGTTGTCTAAGGAACAATTTGTCAATGTTGTGTGAAGTATAATGTGAACCATGAGTATAGTTTTACCACTAACCACTAACAGTATTAAACCAAATGTAGTAATGTTTAGATATTTTTTTAATTTTCATAGCAACAATGACATGAAATATTTATCATTTTATTAAAACAGATAACTTTTGTTTTGTATTCCTTTTGCTAATACTAGTGAATTTACTTTTTGTGGTTACTTGGTTTGATTTAAAGTTCTGATTAATCTATTAAAGATTACTTTTGATGAGCACATTAGTTTCTGGCCTTTCTATCTGTCCAGTTATGTTTGAGATCTTACTAGATAAAATGAAAGAAAAATCAAAAACCAATCTTTAGTCTCTAAGAAGAAAATTATACTTAAAAAGCTATTCTTCATTTACAACATTTTAAACAAAGAGTTTAAAATATTTATGTTTAAATCATAGCAACCCCCTAAACCTGAAGGTCTCTAACAAAGGCTGCAGGATGGGGAATAGGATAGTCTTATGAGGAGACTAGACTATGGGTGCTGGCTGCAGAAGCCTCACAAGGCGGCCTTAGGAGCCCAGCGAGCAGACAGGGTTCCCCTGAAGAACAGGGAAGAACTAAAGACCAGGTGCTGCAGCGGTGGGTGTGGGAGGTTGTGCGGCAAGGCACGGGAATTCTGCCCCTCCTTACTTGTGAGTTCTGCCTACCTCTGTGACTGTTGTCTTTGTCATGGTCTCCACCAGGCAGAAAAGTTCCCTAAAAAAGACTGTGGCTACCCAAACAGAGGGGCTGTTCAGAACTGTGGCTACACAGGCCTCTGGCTGCAGGGAGTGCCAGAGCCTGCTGCTGCCAGGGGAGGGTGGCAATCATTCCACTTGTGTGAGATGCAAGACGGTGGAAGATCTGCTCACCATGGTGGCCGAGCTGAAAGAGGAGGTGGAGAGACTGAGGGCCATCAGGGACTGTGAGCGGGAGATTGACTGGTGGAGCAACTCTGTGGCATGCCAGAGGGAAGGGCACCAGAGAGAT
>NW_010107451.1:0-11010 GCF_000699245.1 Pterocles gutturalis | reverse complement strand
GCCGTGCAGCTGACGGTGACAGGTGAGTCCCCGGAGCCACAGCTGGATGGAGAACATCTGCAGTCCTGCCGTACCCGAATGGAGCAGCATGCCTACTGCCCTCTCCCGGAAGGAGAAAATGCAAAAATCTTTGGCCTCCTGCACGCCAAACCACTTCTCGTCACCAGCTCTGGCTTTTTTCCTTTTTGTATTTCCTGTATTCAATTTCCTCATCCTCTTCAGAGGAACTGCTCCTTTCTGATGAAAAAGAGGTTTTGTATTTAAAACACACGTTTATTCCTCCTTGGCTTTTTTAAAATTCTTGCTGTAAGAGCATGCCCGAAGGGCACAGAAATTAATGACAGCCATGCTCATTAATGCTGCTAGCTCAGTGGCTGGTTCCTCAGGGTCTGCCTCACCCAGGACCATTGTTTTGAGGGAGGGCTTGTGACTTCCCGTTTGTTTTTGTGGGGTGGGGGATTTTAGACTGAGTCTGCTTGTGGAAACTTTGTATTTTTGGGCTATGTTCCGTTTGAGGTTCTATTGCCCCAGCAATCACACAGCAGGTCATGGGAATCGGCATCAGTGACCAGAAGCTAGGGGAAGGGGTTGACCATTGTTGGCTATTCTTGCAGAAGGAAACCAAACGGATCTGGTATTGGGAGGAACCTCAGTGATGTCTTGGGCTCCATGGGGCTCCACCACTGTCACAGGTGGGTGGGTGTGTTTAGACATATATATAAGTATATATTGTCTGTGTATAAAGGTGTATATATATAGTGTGTACATACTCTCTACAGTGTCTATCTAGTGTGTATATATAGCACTATATGTGCTCACTATATATTACAGTTTGTATATAGTGCACATTTCTAGAGCTTGCGTGTTTTCACTGCCTTGTAGAGGTGGAGACATTCTCTTTTGATCCCACAGCTATAATCCCAGATCTCCTGGTGCTACCATGAGGACTGGAAATGTGCTGTGAGCCTTTCACTCCAGTTTGTTTTGCAGATCTGCCCACAACAGTAGTGACTTCTGAGAGCAGTGTGGGATATCCAGAAAAGAACAATACAACTCAGAGTAAGTGCTGCTGCTGTCCTCAGGGAGGTGGCCAGCACCCTGTAACTGCTGATGTTCCCGGGACCCGGGAGGGGTTCTCTGTTTGAAAGTCTCCTGCTGCGCTGTCCTAGATCCCCAGAGGACGTCCCTGTCCCTGTACCTGGTCATCCTCATTGCTGTGGTCTGCGGTGCTGTGGTTTTCCTCCTCATCTTTCTTATCATTTGCATTAGAAAGCCCAAAGAGAGTGAGTAACGTGTTCTGGAAAACTCGAACGTGTGCGTGTGCCCAGCTTGGTTTTACCCTGAGGGTTTTTGGGGATGGGGCTGGCACTGTGCTCCAGGCTACCGGGAGCAGCTCTGGCACCGGCATCACACGGGCACTCAGTTGAAACGCGGACGGACCAGAATAGGTGTCAGAAGACCAAAACAGGCAGAGGAGCCCCCTTTCCTCAGGGAAAACCAGTCACAGAGGTTGGGGAGGGTCTGGTGGGCAGCAATTGCCCAGCAGCTCCAGCCCCGGCTGCCTGCCCCTCCTGCCCGTGCCGCCTTCAGAAGAAGATCCAAGTCTTCCCCTTGTCTCTTTTTTCTTTAATTACCTTTCTGCAACTTCATGCTACCAATTAATAATAATAATTAACAATTATCAAACACTCCTTTTCCCTTTTTTTTTTTTTTTTTTTTTAAAGGACTCCAGAAAAACCTCTTTCCAAATTGTTCCTTATTGAGCTTCTTAGTGAACAGGAAAGTTGTGGGAACTGGAAACTTCTGGTTTCTAAACTCAACTTTGCCTTTGACCTTGGGCCAGTCATTTTTGGCCCAGTTGTGCTACAGCTGGGATGAGGGTTGTTCTCATTTTCTTGGACTGAATCCTGGGAATAGGAGTCACCACCCACCTAACATGGTCTCCGAGGTTCCTATTTTTATTCTGTCTTCAGAGGTTGCTTTCTTATATCAGGAAGAGACACAGTAGAAATTATTTTTTGAGAATATAAATGCAAATTATTGACATGCATTTCTGGTTATTCTTTTTCAGCCCAAGTCTATGAAGTAAAATTGTGAGTATAACCCTTTACCTAGCATATTGAGGAGTCTTTGGGGGCTGTACCAGAGCAGGAAACAAAAATGGTGCTACTTAGCTGTCAAGATGAAACACCTCTTAAAGCAGTACAGGTGAAGAGGTTCAAAGTTAGCTCAGTGGTACATTCTACTGGTGATCTGTGGAATTTCCACATCAAGACAAAATGTAGGAAGAGAGATCTTTTCTTTTGCAATATTAGACTCATAAAAATGAGCAAGAACTGTTTGTAAAGTCCTCAGCCCACTGAGACCTATTGAAGAGCATTGCTGAGGATAAATTCCCAGTGCTTTCTCAAATGCAACAGGAATTCCCCTTCCAGAGAGCTCAGGCTCCTGATGCACTGATTTTGCTCTGATTTATCCCTGAAATATCCTTGGCTGAACCTGCTTCTTTTAATCATAGCTGTGGCAGGAAGTTAGAGCTATTTCTAAACTCAGCATCAGCATCCTGATCTACTTGTGACCTGTGGAAGCCATGAGGAAAAGCCTAATAATCCAAACACACCAGGAGAACCACTTCTCTAGGTATAAATTGAAGTGCTGATGACTCGAGTGCCAGGGGAGAACACACCAGCGGTGTGCCCAGCTGCTGCGCTTCCCAAGCAGTTTGGAAAGCAGCATTTCAAGTAATGGTTGGACCCTGAGCAACTGAACAAACAGTGTGATGGCATTGCTCTTCAGAGGCTTTACCTTCATTTTAAAAATATTAGATATCCTAAGCCGCATGGTGGATGTGGGCTGCATTCAGTTCACCCTTTAGCATTCCTCCACCACATTCATTTTATACGTATCTGGCCCAGGTTTGCATGGGTTTGAATCAGACCACAATCTTGCTCAAAATCTTGATGGTTAGGAGATGCTTTGTCCCCTCTGGTTGCAGCTCTTCTTTCATGTTGTGTTTTGATTTCAGCCATAACGCGAGAGCAGCAGCTTCTTCGAGGTGTGAAAGTACAGGTCACTACGAGGAACCCATCTCCTCCACTGAAAACAACTATGTGATGGAGCCCATGGAAAACAAAAGATGTGAAGAAATAAATATGAAAGAGAATGAACATGACTGTGCTGGACACGCTCAGGAGTCTGAATATGAAGTAGGGGACACTGCATGAGAATCAGCCGTGCTCTGCAGGGAGCAGACCTGACGGGTACCTTCATTCAGGCACAGTCTATCTTCCCATTCACCTTTGCCTCTGAAAAATAGTTTGGACAAGCAGTTTTTGCTTCTCCATGGTTTGTGGAGCCTTAACAACCTCTGCAGTGACAGTGCAAACCTCTTTAGGAACTTCGGGTATAGACTGCTGTATAGATCTTCTGGTTTTGCTTTTCATGGTTCCCTTTCACCGCCCCTGCAGAAGAAAGCTCTTCGAGAGCCAGGGCCTGCAGGTCCCAGGCCAGGGCACTGCACTGAGCTTACAGCTTTATGTGACCGAACGGATCGACATCCACAGCCTCCGTGCGGTGGGACCAGAACCAGCACCAAGGGCTGCGCAATCTCCAATCACCAGCACAGGATGGGACTGGGCTGGGAACCGGCGTGTCTCCTCCCGTCCGCCCGAAGAGCTGCAGAGGTGGTAGAACATCCTCTGAGACACAAGGTGGCCCTTAACGAAACACTGAAAGACAGATTAAAGCTGGGATAAAACCGAGAATCTTCCCACACAAGGAGCAGCACCGCAAAGAGAAGAAATGTCCCGTGTGCCCGTCGCGCTGTGCTCCGTGTGCCTTCCTGCAGCGCTGGCAGCGGGACGCAGATGCGCTCTCCAGTTCTGCCGCTGGGCAGCCTGGGTGATTCTGGTACTGCAGCAGGGCACGTTCTTCCTGGGTTCACCTTCTCTGTCTTTTCTTTTAATGCATGTTTGATATTGGAAAGACTTTAGATACTTCTCTGTGAGTTTGTGGGTAGGATTGTTTACATGTGCCTAAGTTATTTTGATATGAATATTTTTGCACGACCGGCTCATCTTCAGGATGCCAGCAAGCACTCACAATTACAGCTCATGAAGTACTTTCCTCCTGGCCTAGAGGGCCTGAAGGGTAAGGAGTGAGATGAAAAGCTTTGGTATGCCTCATTTTTACTACCCTGAGTAAATCTATAACGTGGATACTGTGGAGTTACTGGAGAGCCTTTTTACAATGAGCGATGGGGTGATACCATGTCTGACTAAAAGCCATGCGGACAGATGTAAAACAAAACAAGCGATCGGAACGGCGAGGGGGATATCGGTGACACAGGTATGGGATTAGCGGGTCCCCAGATGTGCTGTTCATGCTCAGGAAAGGTCTGCATCTGGAGTTCCCTGCAAGCATCAGCGCAAAATTCACCCGCCTTCAAAAGAGTATTGGGTGCTACGAGGAAAGGCGTGATGATCCAGTAGAAACCAGGATCATGACCCAGTAGAGACCACAGAACACTTCCACCTTGGGTGTGCAGGTAGGTCAGCACCTCTAAAGGGAGGGGAAAAGTACTTCTTATGCAATACAGAAATAAGTGTGGAACACAATGATACTCATTCAGTGCTCTGAAAACCCAAAGTACACAGATGTCCAATGAGAAATTAGAGGAATGAATGATAGAAAAGTTCATCAAAATTCACAAACCGCCAGGTGCACTTTACAGGCATGTGTCAGTGACCTCATACTTTCTCCTGGAATTTCCTGTACCACAAGTTTTATTTCTCTGTAAGACTGTACTTAAAATCAAGGGCTGGGCAGCCTTGATTTCAAAATGGCCCGGGAACAAACAGCAGCTTTTGCTGGTGATGATGTCTGAGAAAAAAATTGTCAACATGTACATGCAGCTTATCGCAAATGTGGAGGAGCAAATTAAAATCATTAAACTTCAGAACTGCAAAGTTAGTAGATTTTGTTGTACTTCTTTTTATTTTGCCTGTAAAAGTGTGTGGGTGTGTGCATGTCTGTGTGTGCCCAGGAACAAAGCTCCTAGGAGTGTATTGGGTCCCTCTGCTTGAAAGCAGAGGAATTATCGTGAGTCTGCTGGAGCCCAGGTACGTTGGGGTGTTGTGTCAGGTATGTTTGTAGCCTCTATCAGCCACAGCTTAGGGAACAGAAGATGCAAGAGTTGCTGCTCATCCAGTTTGAGGTTCAGAGCTCACAAGATGAGATGTGTTAAGGATGTGGAGGAAAAAAAAATCATATGGTGAAGAGTGTAAAAATCCAGGGAAGACTGGCAGTTGCTCTTCCTGGGCCGGGCGGGGGAGGTAGGGGAGGGAAACTGTTGCAATAGTATTGCAAGGCACACAATTGTCACTGAAAGGGTTTTCCAGAGAAGAACAAAAAAATCATGACTGGACAGGGTGTTAATGTGATGACAAATAGTGTTGAAATTTTATGGGAAACTGTGATGTTTTCTTAATCTTTCAGTTCTAGATGAGGTTGCAATAGAACCGTTTAGAGGCAAGCAGTAAAAGGTAACCTTACAAAACTGAAAGCAAATCCCTGAACAAGGTTCTCTGTGTGTTTTGTGTTTGTTGGTGTGCGCTGCTGGACAGCCAGACAACGCAACCCAGGGGCTGGATCCTGGTTCAGTGGGGGGGTCTCTGGGAGCAGGGGTTTGCTGTGCACCTTGTGCAGCCCCTCGGCAGCACGCGGGAAGATGCGGGATGTTGGGGACATAAGCTGAAGCTAAGGCAGATCTTCCCAGACCAAAAGCAGAGCTCAGCCAGCCTCTGCAGAGCCACTCGAGGACGAACCAGGAGGCTGGCAAAGAGCATCGCAACAGTAGCATGTGACAGCTGCGGGGCAAGGTAAAATCTGTACTGCTCTATAGCTGAATGCGTGAAGCCCATCTGTGGTGCCAAGCTGGGAATGAATAGTCAGATGACATCATATATATGAGTCCCTTTCTCAGAGCTAGGAAGTATTTACAAGGATTTGGCCAAGATAACGGGTAGCCCAGAGCTGATGTCACTGACTTGGGAATTCCTGGGAAGGGAAGTTATTTTCAGAAAAAGCACTTGTACATCACATTCCTGTCATACAGGCCTTGGAGGAGATGCTCGTTTACACTAAGCTACTGTTTCTTTGGGTGGAACACAGGTCATGTTTTCACAACTGCCTGTATGGTTGTCTGGTACACGCAAGAGCATCATGGTCTACATGACGGTAGAGGCTCATGCAATCGGCTTCTGTGGGGCATCCAAAAAGGAGTTAATAAACCACAGTCTGTTTAGTCAGATCTGTGAGTTGCCTATGGCTGGACCAAATAGAATGTCTCAAGTCTTGCAGTAAAAATTGCCTGGTGTTTGGTTTTGTTTTGTTTTGTTTTTTTCCTGAGTGCAGATATTTCAAAAAGAGCATTTTGAGACCTTTCGTCTTCAATTACCTGCTTTTTGGTGGTTTGCCCAAAGCTTTTTACTGAATTTCACCCTGTTGCAGGCTAAAAATCTTATTTCATCACCAGGAAAATCATAGCAAACTTCTCTAGCCTTCCCCAGACTCTGTCAATACATGGGTGTAAGATGCAGGCTCTGCAGAGCTGGTCCCTGTGAGGAGGGTCTGCAGACCCCTCTGCACTCATTTTTGGGGAAACAGGGACTTCACTGTGCCACCGCTAATGAGCTTGAGATGTAGTAGCAGAAACTGCAGAACAGAGACATAGTGACATACTGGTCACTTTGCCTGAGCTGTGATACTTGGCAGTAAGGATGCTCGAAAGCGAGCCCCGTCCAGCGTGTGGAAGGAAGGGGGTCCCTGGCAGGGGGTGCCTCACCCACCTGGCACCGCGCGGGAGAAAGCGATGGATTCAACCCAAAGCCGAGACACAGAAATAAATACACTCCGTTATAATAAACCGGGTAACCAGCCACAATGTCCGAGCCTTAACAGCTTTTTCTTCATGTGCTCAGGTGCAAAACTATGAGGAGTCCCTCTGGTAAGAAAGAAATGAGGCGAAAGAAATGTGACTCAGGGAGGAGAAAACTAGCGGCTACGTCTCTGTCCCAAGGAGAGAAAGATGTCATGCACATCACATTTGAGGAACTACAGTTCTTCGTGTTTGTTTTAGCTAAACAGTTGGGTTTTATCCGGTGCAATTACGGCTCCGGGAAGTCTTGCATGTCTGGTTCAGAAAGTAGCCATGTCAGCAGTTTTAGTTTGGGTTTTCAGCTTGTTCCAGGGCGTGTTCCACAAAGTCCAGCTTCTTTTAAAGTCTTTTGCACAGGATATAGTTTGTTGGGACAAGCTTCTTATCTTCTGTAATTCCTTCTCCTTTTGGTAATAATTGTCAGGCACACATTAACCCTGGGCATAACACCTACTTTTGGATGTATTTTAAAGATACCCCTACAGAGCACACCCAGAAGTCAGTCGGAACAGCATCAGTGCTTCACAAGCATCCTCAGGTTTGTTTTCCCTTGCTACTGAGTGCTTGACTGCGTAGTCATCATACAGCTCTTTGACTGTGAAGTGAATCCAAGTGTGGAAGAAAAGAAAGAAAAATAAAGGAAAAGAGAAAGAAAAAAGGAAACACAATCATTAAGAATAATTAAAAAGAGCATTAGTCATAAAAGTTGAGAGAATGGTAAGAGAAGTGGGGGGGACAGGGGAATATGAAATAGAACTGGGAAGATCCTGATAGTCTCTGTCCATTCTTCACCCTTCACCCAGGTCAGCAGTGAATGGACTCGTGATACAGCAGAAAGAGGATCCTCGATGACAAAGGACAGAAGAAAGGGAAGTGTTCTTCACTTGCATTCTGGTTCCAGGAGTGTGGGGGTCTCTCCCAAAGTGCAGGGAAAGGAGGACAGACCTGCGGTTCTGGGAGAATGGGAGAAGTCGTGTGGACGGTGGTGCTGGGGATGGCTTTCACCAGCTGCAGCGGTGAGTACGCGCTTCAGGGTACAAGAACAAAAATCAGAGTGCTACGACAGCAGGGAGTATCTTTTGAACTATAGCATCTTAATTTTAAAAAACTGTCAAGGGTGGGAAGTCTTTAGTTTCTTGTATGAAAAGTAGAGCCTGAGAGTTCACAAGAGTGCTTTGGTGTCAGACGCAACAAGGTGCTTTTAGGAGTGGAGCAAACAGGGCAGTGCTGGGTGAAATGTCAGCTCCTGTGGCCCAGAGCAAGAACAAACCAGGATGGTTCAGGATGCTTGGAGAGGACCTGCTCTGGTGTGTTAGCTTCCAAAAGTCTTTGTGAAGCTGGAATATGCATTCTTCTGGAATTTAGCAATGCATCACTGCTGCTCTGCCAGCATGGTCCTGGGAAGAAGAGGAGATGTAGCTGTGAGACTAGGTGCACACACAACTCCCCGTGGTCTCTCCCAGGCTGCTGGCTCTCTAGGGGCGTTAGGAGGGGTGATACTGGAACCTTTGCTTCGATTCATATGCCCCTGAGGCTTTCGTGCCAGGGGCACATATGACACTGACACTGGCAGAGGAAGGTTCAGGAGAAAGGCGCTTTAACAAGGTGCATATGGAAGCGCAGAATTGCTCCTGACACTTAGAAAAAACGTCTGGAAGTATGTTCACCACTTCATCATAAACAGAAAAAAAAAAAAAAAAGAACAACAACAACCAAACAGCAGGCTGGGAAGGAAGATGCTCAACCATTTTAGAAAATGGGCCAGAATATGACAGTTCAATTTTTTTTCCATTATCACTCACTATACATAACACAAATCCCTCTCATCAGTCTCTAACACAGCCCTTCAGGTTTTCACCTGGTCCAGCTCTATTTCCCTCCAGTGGGAGAACTCACGTTGTTTCTCTGGAAGACTATATCCCAGTTTGAGAAGTGATAACTAGGAATAAATACTTCTTTTAAAAATGCTGTCTCAGGGATTGTTATTTTGCTGAGTTTCTCCCTTTCCTTCCAATCACCTCTCCTTTGGACTCACCCCTGCTGATGTTGAAATTGGTCATATACAGAGCGCAGCGGCTCCGCAGGGAATCGGTGGATGCTGGCAGCTGTTTCATGGCACACAGCAATGCAAAACAACATGGAGAGATGTTTAAACAAAATTGTGTCCAGATGAGCACACTGGATAGCAAACATACTTGAACTTGAGTGCACCAAATGCCTTAAGGGTATTTCTGAGCAGTTTAGCGTCCACCCTTCTTAGTTTTTCTTGGTGGGAGTCTGTGAAAAGAGGAAGAAGAGAAATGGAAAACCTTCAAACACTGATACATCAAAGGGTTGTATGTGACTGGGATGTGAGATTTGAAGAATGGAGCTGTGCCAGCCCTCTCAAAGCCATCTGGCAAAGCAAAACCAGAGCTCCATGTCAGAAACAAGCTCCAGCCGTGCTCAGACTCAGCAGTGCCCTCGGCTAACCCCGGGGACACAGATCCCGTTAGCGCTGGGACAGGCTGTGGCACAGAGAAGTGCTTCTCCCGGTGCAGCCATGCTGCGGGGCCCTGTGAGCACCAGGGAAGCTGCATTAAAAATACTGAGGTTAATGAATGCAAACATGTTGCGTTTGTTGTTAATTGCAGTGAAGCAGTAAACTTGCCTTGTTCACCCTTCCTCCCCTACAGAAGGTAGAAGTCAGCCCCGGCAGCGATGTCAGAGCATCCTGTGTCAGGTGGAAGCTGTTGCTCTTTGACTCATCGTGTGCAAGCGTTAGCAGAAAGCCACGAAGCAGAAGTGGGTTGTGAAGGCTGGGGCTAGAGAGCAAGAATGAGAGATAGGAATGAGAGATGCTCCTTGAAGTCTTGCGAAGGCTGTAGCTGTGACGCTGCCCCCAGCAGCAGGATTTGTGCCTCTCTGTACCGAGAAGGAATTGAGAACTGACGAGTGTCCAGGGAGAAACAATAAAAATAGCCACGAGGTCCAGGCAACTGTCCACTTCCCTGTGTGCAGGGAGCTGGGGACAGGCCCTTGTTTGCTGGCTGTGGTCCCCGGCACATCTGAGACATGGCCGCATGCTGGCTCCCACCTCCTTGTGATTCCGTCTGTCCTAGGGACGTTCTCCTCTGCTGCCACATTCTGATTTCTTCCCTTCAACTGTCATTCCCTGCAGCCCTCCTAGATCTGTCTGGTGTCCACCAGGTCAGCAGCACATGGATGGGATCCACCACTTTGCCGTGTACCTACGAGCCTGCAGAAGGTTTCACCCAGCAAACCCTCATCTGGAGCCTGGAGCGGGACGGCAGCAGCTCTGCCATCTTTTGGAGGGATGACTCTGGTGACCACGTCTTGTTGTCTCAGTTCCGAGACCGGGCCAGCGTCCCAAAGCACAGCCCTGGGGATGCCTCGCTCCTCATCGAGCACCTCGAAATCCCTGACAGCGGCCACTACACCTGCCAGGTCACCTGGAGGTCTAAAAACAACAGCTTGGTGACAAAGGAGGTGACCACTATGGTTAAAGTTGTCAAAGGTAAACCCAGCAATTACGTCCTGCCCTTGTGCATCCAGGCTGATCCCCAGAGCCTGCAGGAGAAGCAGCGCTGGTGGAATAGTCTTTAACACCATAGTGCCTATCTGCATCCGGGCTGGACATGTGGCATCCTCCTCCCTGGCTGTGTTAGCCCTTCTCCACTCGTGGAGGTGTGGGATGGGCTGGGGAAGGGGGATCGGTCAGTGCACACCCCTGTCTGGGTCTGCTGATGGGCCACTCGAACCCGTGTTTGATAACATCCAGCTCTGGCTTTGGCTTTGTGCAGGCAGCCAGCATCTCTGTGGCTCTTGTAGCAAGTGGGTGTTATTCTGGCCAAATCCGCCCTCTCGTCTTCCTGGGCATCCCCAGTGTGTGCCAGGAAGAACTGTCTGTAAGGGAGGGGGGCACCCAGGCCACTGAGCGGGGCTTGTGTGACACGGCAGCAGCAGTGTGGCACAGCTGGTGTAAACCTGGCTTCAGACACTGGTGAACTGAGCTTAACCTGAGCAAGGGTGACATGGGAGCAGTGCCCCTCTTCCCCCCCCCAGGAAAGCAC
>NW_010107450.1:0-1654 GCF_000699245.1 Pterocles gutturalis | reverse complement strand
TGCTGAGTCCTTGTGAAAACAGTGTGAGTCCTTAAGGATTTTTTTCAGGGTCAGTTTTTCAGATAAGTTTGACACTGAATTTCCCTAAAATTATTCTTGGAGCCTTTTTTCTCAAGAATATGACAATGAAGCTTCTCTGTGTGTATGTCCTGAAACACGTAGTTTTATGTACTGCTCAAATGCCTTCAAAGCTCCAGACTGTATGCACAAACAAACCTCAGTGAATTTAAATTGCGAAGAGAACTTGAAATGATGTGCCATGGCTTCAACATGTTTTGAGAGATGTTCTGAAACCAGAATAGCTGCTCTGTGAGAAATACATAGGCCATTTCCCTGTGTGTTGGAATACGTATTATCACAGCAGTACTTCCTTCCCCAGCATTTGAAGGAAAAAAAACACTTATGTTGCAGACATCAGAAAAAGAGCTTTATGTACTGTCTACCTGAAACCCATACTGTAAATCTGCTATATATACTACAAAAGGAGAAATCTATTTATTTATTTTTAAAACATTTGGATCAGGGAACAAAATTTTTGAATAAATGAAAATATTGTGAGTTTAATAGTAGAAATTCATAGCAGTGCAAGGAGAGATTGTCTGCAGTTTATATAGATAGTGAGACAGGGAAGCAATCTTTTCTCCTGCTACAAAAAGTCTCTGAGATTTGCTTTCACAGATTGGGTCTGTAATTTCCTCTAAGCCTGGAAATAATTAATCAGCATTTTCAGAAATGTTTTTATTTTTTAAATAATTGAGAACTTCAGTCTTTTGATTAAATTCTAAACTCAATTTGAAATATTTGAGTTAAAATATCTTTAATTTTAGAAAATACTTTTGATTTTATTGAAAAAATATAATTTACATATCTCCCCTGGAGGATAAAATATTTTAATTTTAATATTGAACCTTATGTCTCCTAGGGTTGTATATTTTCATCCTCGACATTGAGTTTTTACCACCTGTGATGTACAACCTGAAAATGGGTCAATACAAAAGAAGGGAAATTTGTGACATTTAAATTGTAACCTCTGTAGGCACAAGTGAAGTTTTATAATTTTTGCCAGTTTCTTCTTCTTCAGGTGAATAAATGCTGTTTTCCTGTTAGTTATATCAACCTCAGATTTTTTTTCCAGTTTCCTGTTTTGTATGTGCATTGTGTTGGACAAATATTATTTTTTTTTTCCAAATGGAAAACAAAGACCTTCTATTTCAGTTAAAAATAAAAGTACTGTGTGTGACTCAAATTTCTGTTTGTTCAAACCAGTTAATTTCAAACTCAAGAAGGAAGGTAACATAAAGTTTTGACTTTCAGCTGGTTTTGGCTGTCTGTTAGTTCTGAATGAGATTTCTTGTTAGCATCCAGTGGAAAAAAGGACTAACAGGTAAAAAAGTAGGGATTTGGCTATAAAATAAATAAATGTAGGAAAGCTTAAAAGGAAGGAAAGGTGAAGGATCAGGCTTGCAGTTCCCTCACATTAAAACAATGTCCAACATGGAAGAATCAAATGAAAGGGCAATGTAATTAATTTCCTGCAAATCTCAGCCATTTCCTATCTAAATATATTGAAAAAAGAAGAAAGACAGCTACTAAAAAAGTATTCAATTCCCTATCACTCTACTTTAAAACTCTAAAAAAAGAAAAAAAAAAAAAA
>NW_010107449.1:0-7376 GCF_000699245.1 Pterocles gutturalis | reverse complement strand
TTGACTTCTGCACACCAAACAAGCAGTGGTACTGCTGTGGTCTTTTTCTGTCTACTCAATGAAGTAATCTTAGGAGGGCTTGCAATAGCTATGTAAGATATTGCTGGAATTGAATTTGGGTGAAAAGTGAATGGTCAAAACATCCTCATTCATCACAAAGAGACTGAACTAACATGATTAAATCCTGCCACTGCCTCATTTTTGCCATTGTAAATGTCTTGAACTGTTTATTAGGAAAAGAGAATGCATGTCTATCTTTGTGGAAGAAATTTTCTTTTTCTTTGCCCTGGTTTAACAAAGCACTTAAACAGACTTGTATCCTTTGGGAATTACTTAAGGGCTCAAAGCAGTAAATCCTGTTACTTGAGATTTAGGAGGAGATTAGTTTAGATAACACGAGGTCATAGTTGCTTCACAGATGGAAGAGGTCATATCTGAAAACTTTTTATTTTTAGAGGAAACCTGCCAAAAAAAGAGGGTTGTTCATAGTTCATGGAAAAAAATTAGTTTGACATCTGAATTTCCAATGTGAAATGCATGCAAAAGTAGGTGTGACACAAGGGAATATAAATCTCTTAAAGTGAAAAGAGTACAAGTTCTGTTTTGCATTGGGTTATTTGTAGCATTTTTTAAAAGTGGTATCCAGGTTGCTGAAGCCAATCCTTTTGTAAACCTATTTATTCCGTAAGATTAGCCAAGGAATTAATCTGGTCCTGAGCATTTCAAATGGCATGTTGAGGATCTGTTTAATTTTACATCTGATAATCATACTTCTTGCAGTTGCTTTAGAAATCTTCTACTAGCCATTTTTGCCATCATTTCACTGTTAATAATTTTCTGTTGTTTCTATATCTTGTGAGAAGATTACACAAATTAAAGTTTATTCTACTTTATTTAAAATCTACTTGCAATATGTGTTTAAACTCCAAATATGGAGTTTGGTTTAGTTAAATTTGGTCTGTTACTTAAGTTTCTTCACTGAGTAAGTAAACAAACTTAACTTTAAGGGAATCCTTTGCAAGCTGATGAGTTCAGCTAAACCTGTTTTAAGAGGGAAAAAAAAAGCTCTTTTTCTGCAACTTTAAGGTTTTCTGGCTAAGTCTGTATTCATTTCCTGACTCAAAAAGCCTTTATTCAGATCTGGTTCTCAGAATGAAGTAATAGACAAGATACTGCACCTTGCTTCTGGACAACCAAACACATTCTTTTGACATTTGATGGGTTGTTTCAGCAGTAACAGAATACGTGCCAAGGAGCTGGCCCATGAGCTGGTATGCCAGGTACCAGGATGCATCTCCATGAATTAGAGCTTCCTTCAGGAAAGGGTTGTAAAAAGGATGAGTATCATGCATCCTAGTAGTTGCTAGCAACAGTAAAGTATTGCCAGTGGTCCATGGCAGCCAAAAATGATAATGCAACACCCTTGTTGATGTAGTAGTGGGAGAAGAGAATGAAGAGGAAAATGGAGGAATAAGGGGAAAAGAAAGAAAAAGAAAGGCATCTCATTGATCCTGACAGTTTTGGAAATGCATGTTGACACTTTCTGTGGTTTATTGTGTTATCACCTGCAAGCAGTAGTTGAGTCTTCTGAATAGTGGACACTCTCTCCTAAGCAACTGACTTTTTATCCACAAACCAGATGCGAAACAGTACCCTCTGATCCCCAGCGCTTCATTATCAAAACCCTCAGCTTCCTTCTTCAGCATCTTTCTCAAACTGATAATCTTCCTTACTGCTGAGGGGGAGAGCTGAACGCAAACTTTCTACCCTTTAAGGTGTCTGAAGTTCTGTGCATTTTCGGCATAACTGTCTGCCAGGAGTAATTGTTCTTGTGGATGCAGACAGACATCAAGTAAAATGGATTTCTGTGCCTCTGCAGCTCTGTCACTAGAAAAGAGCTAGTAAAGGAGCTATATGTGCTGAATTTCTAACTCTCCTTGTAGATTCATATTTGTGTGTTGTTAGGTGCTTGGAAATGCAGCTGCATTCTGATGTTTAGGACTTGGATTCAAAGCAGCAAACACAGCCTGGGAACCCATCAGTGTAAAGAAGCAAATATCCTTCTAGAGGTGCAGTGTTTGTTTAAGGGGTGATAGTTCACAAACAAAGAGCTCTGGTACCACAGGACAGCTGCACCCCCTATTGTGGCAGAGCTGATTTCCCAATGCACTTTAGGTAAAGCTGCAGGAGATAAGGTGCAGTGCAGTATATCATACCAGATAACATGTTCATGACACACGATGGCATAAACTCTGTTCTCTGTCTAAACATAACTGCATGTCTGAGCCAGAAATTTTCCTCATTGGCAGGTGAGTTGGGACTGCACACAGTGCATATTAGTCATTATTCAGCCTGAATTTGCGTGCAGCTTGGCTTTAAATAGTTCAGGGTGTGGATTACCTCACACTGTAGGATACTGTAGCGGTTAGGAAAGCTGGATATACCTTCTTCTGGTTAAACAGAACTGAAGGTGGAGTGTTTTCAAGCAAGTACTAGCTCTGCTTTTCTCTGTAATCCTGTCTAAATTATTTATCCTTCTTCTGGATCTGTTCAAATTTTTAGATGTAGGTTTTATGAGGCATGACTTCTCTTTACAAACGCTGTGGTAACTCTTTCAGTGCATCACACCTGTATATCGTCATGTTCTCAGTGTTTCTATCAGCATGCTCATACAGACATCTGACTTACCAGCATGTTGCTTCCCGTATCTTTCCTGGGACCTTCTTTAAACATTTACCATCTTCCAATCCCTCGGTATCAAGGCAGATTTTAAGCAAGATATTATAGTTACTAGTGCAGTTTTTTTACATTCAACTGTTCAGGAATTTTGGGTGAAATCCACATTGCTGTTTGTATTTCAAGTATTGGTATTAAATATTTATGGGACAATCTGAAACAGGTTCTGGGTACATACTGAATGTTTTTAGTATGGGAATCTCCACATTTTTTTTCATGCTGAATGTAGAAGAGAAAAAAATGTGGTTTTTACCATGCTGCTTTTGTATGCAAATCATCACTTGGCCCTGCAGCATGGTTGCATTTTGTGGTCCTCTCACATTTAAATAATTTATTAGTTCTGTTATTTTTGTTAAATATTAATAAAACTATTCTGGCCTGTCCTTTGTTTTTTCTGTAACTTCATCCTTACCATTTTCTTCATTTGGTTGTGTCTTTGCTTTCCTGAAGGATGCTTACCTCATAGTCTCCATTCCCCTAACCTGTAGTCCTGCCCGTTCCCTTTCACTCTTTCTGTGATCTTTTGCTGTTAGGTGATGTTTACTCTATGCTGCTTCTGTGTTGTCTTGAAGTTGTCTCTATGCTACCTGTTAGGATTGAATTTGCTTGGCTGCCTCTTACTACTTTTTATCAAGCTTCCTTATTTGTGTAATTCCCCTTTATACAGCTGAATACAATGTTCCTACAAAGGTGTTGAGCATTGTTAAGGAGCAGATCCTTGAATGTATTATTTGGAACAGTATCCCGTGCGCTGCTCAGGCCCAAAGCAAGAAGTGTATCTCCTTTCACGTACTTCCTAAGCAGGTGTTTCATTGATCTGTTAACTGTGTTGGCTTTTTCCCCGTAAGGGTTTGTCGGTTTTGATTGTGTTTTTATTTGGGGTTTTTTTTTGTTTGTTCTTGGGGGTTTTATGGGTTGTTTTGTTTTGTTTTGTTTTTTACTCATAGGATTGAATACCATGGTTTTAAATGAAAAGCCAGGAAAGCTGCCTTTGCAGTGGCTTCTACAGGCAAACATGAATGATTCTGCCTCTTTTGGGGGTTTACAACAACTTCACAGTGCAAAAGGTTTCTCAGGAGACATCTAAATCCCACACGTGAAGTATTAGTTAAATCTTGAACATCATCATAATAAAGGACTAAACAATAAATCCAAGTCTAATATTTTTTCCCTTTGAGTTGCCTTTTAAAGAAAGAGTGGGGGGACACATGTTTTTTCCCCTGAGGTATCGTTTGTGTAAGCTGGTAGTTGATACATTCCATAGATCTAATGAGATGATTGTTCTGTTTCATTGGCTAATTACAGAGGGAACTTTTATCTGGTACTAACAAAAGTAGAGCATGTGTATGCATATGTATTGTTTTGATTTCTTTTCTGTTTCTTTTGTTTTTTCCTTATCAGCCCACTTGCATGGAGCTGCCAGCAGAGCTGCGTCAGCTGGCAGACATCCAGAAGCTGCGAAGGGAGAAAGCAATTAAAGACTACAGAATGAATGAGGATGGTCTTTTGATCAGACCAGCCATGGAATTAAAAGAGAGAAAGGATCCACATAAGGATGAGAACTACAGAGATGACAGGGATTGCTTTCCCACAGATAAAGATGTGTCTCAGATTACATCCTTCTACAGTCAGGACGTACTTGGTCAAGAAAAGCTTGAAAATCAAAATCGAGTGGTAAATCTGTGGAATAACATTTAACTGACCTCAAGCTGGATGTAGGAATCTAATTTCTTATACAGATGACTTGATGAGCTTAGACTGGGTATTTGAAGACATTCAAATGAAAAAAGGGGCTATTCCCCATGCAGAAGTGTCAAACAAAAGCTCCTTTCTTTACAATTACAGGTAAACCCATTTTTGAGTGGAAATAATGATGGTCTTTCTTTTGAAGGAAATTCCTTCTGTGTCTAACTGTTCTTCTTGAGGTCTCCTTTTGAGATCCCTTTTTTTGAAGAGCTATTTTGATTTTGAAACAGTGACTTTCATTTGTCTTACATTGTTATCAGACCAATGTTTTAAATTGTATTGTTTCTTTTGTTACCTGTTGCAGCTGTGTAAAACTCCCATCCAACACAGATATGTAAACAGAGGAGCTTATAAGATGCCTATTAATTGAGATTAGAAAGAGTTTACTTGGAAAAATTTAAAAACCTCCTGGCCAACCCACAAGGGCTTGGTTTATATACAGATAAGTTTCTTGGCATAGCTACACAATAGTCTTTGATAGGAGAGTAAAAAAGATCACGCCCTGATGAACCACTGTGCTGGCAAAACCAGCGATGAAGTGTACTAATAAAAAGGACTTTTCTGCCAAGTCAGAGTTATTTTAGGCTAACTGAGAAAAGAAGCTCTGAAAGTTGCACGCCACTGTTTGTCAGCACTGCTGTATCAAACTCTTGTAGATAAGGCTGTAGCACTAATGTGGTGTGTATGTAGACAAGTGGGTAGAAAGGGGAGGGGGAGCAGTTAAATTAGTGTAAAAGGTGTATTGGATTCCCCCCAAGCAAAATAAGATATAAAGGCAAAACCAGTTTATTTCCAGTATTCTTGCTTTGGCTGGTATTCACTAAGTGGAAAGCTTCTCCAACTGATAGTACTATTCTACCACATGACAAAATGAATGCAGGCTATGCCCGAGTCTTGGGACTTTTTTTGGCATATCGCCGTGTTTGACTTGCAAGCATAGGACTGCTGGAAATTCTTTGCTTTTGAAATTCTGAATTTCTACATTTATGTATTTAAATACATAAAAAATACTGCATGTTTTGCCATTCAAATGCTTCAGACAGGGCGGGGAATGCATTATTGAAGTATAAGGAAGGTTTTGTTGTGGCTATGAGTATTGGCGAACCCTGATGAACAGGGAAGAATGGAAGAGGTAACGGTCACTGTCCCAACCAGATCGCAGTCCAAGAACAATCTGGGCATCAGGCTACAAATGTGTTAGCAGTAATGACACCAGGGTGCAAGGGACATGACGTCTGTGTGTGAGTACATACCAATACCTGTTTGAGCTGTTTTTCTCTGGACGTGAATTTGTATGACTAGATGCTTATGATGTATCTGCGCATTTCTTCTGAATGTTGCTAGGGGAAATGTGTGTTGATTTGGGGTGTGGGGGTGTAGGGTTTGATTGCGTAGTTTTGGGGTTTTGTTTTGTTTCGGTTTTTTCCCCTCTCTCCGCAAAGTGTAGCAGACCAACAGTACTTAAATAGTTCTCTTCTTTGAAACTATAGATGGGACTTGCTCACTTTTGGAAGTGGCAGAAAAACGTCCAAGGTTTGCTCTTGGTCAGTACATTTTCTACGTTTTTTTTTTTTTTTTTTTTTAAATCCTTAACAGTATTCTGTAAGCAAACAGTATAGTTCCTTTGTCTTGGTTCACTTTAGAAAAATAAAACAGGTTTGAAACAAACTTGTCCTACAACTTTTTATGTGGAAACTGAGTCTGTTTCATTTGGTCTGCTAGGAGATGCTGGCAGTGGACTGGGCCCTGCTCCAGCACTGGAGCTCACGTCATTCACCTGCAGCAAGATTCTTCCAAGCAGTGATGTGTTATCACCGATCAGTGAGGTACGATGTGGAACATGCAGGCTCCTCTGAACCAGAGGCAGCTCAGGAGCACTTACATTACATTTCCACAACTGAAATCATCTGGGTCTGTCCAGTCCTATTAGTAGAGAGACAGAGAAAATGGTGATAATGGGAGGAGGGAGTGGAGAGGAGGTAGGATGTGAAGGCATCAAGGCTGGGATGTAGACGAGTGGTCTAGAGTGTCCCTGCGCAGGATACAAACTAATTGCTAAAGGCACCCTTCTCGGTAACAGACTGAGCTGCATTCTCAGCCTCATCAAAGAAGTAAATCTCTGCCTGGGACTGTGTTATAATGGAATGAGGATTTCCAGACAGGGGCTGGGTGATGGGACTGCCTTTGTGCCACTATATTGCTTAAGGACCAAAACCTTCCTGGGTAACCATGGGTGCATCGTTCCCCTGTTCTCTTTTGGAAACAGCATGAGGAAAAGAAAAAGATTGGAATAGTTATCACTCATTGATGCACAAGGCTGGAAATTACAATTTTCTTAAATGAGAAATTTTGTTTAATTATCTGTAAGACCTTGTCATGCTGCTCAGTGCTAGCACTCAGTTTGTTTTCCAAGGCTGGTAGTGATGTGTGACATCACGTATGCTTCCAAAGAGTGTAACTGCTGGTTGTCATTAGGGATGTGAGTAGTACAACTGAGTAAGGACAGCTCTGTAGTGAAGTTCTACTGGGGCAGGAGCAAGGGTTGGGTTTTTATTTCTTCGTGATTGTGGTACCTACCGTGCGCTGGGATGACACACAGCTTAGTCACAAAGTACAAATTCCTACCTCTGGGCAATTAATGATGTGGATTAATCACTCCTGGAATGGTTTACTGTCAACCTGCTATGTGCTGGGTTGGGGGAGCTGGCTGTGCTCCGCAGCTTACAGCGCGGGCTCTCCTCACTACCACCTCCCACGCCCGTTTCGTCCTGAGCTCCGGTGATGCAGTTCTTCATGCAGGACGGAGGGAAGGCGGTAAACGCACGTAGTGCCTTTTCCCCGTGCTGCTGGTAACCCTGGCGGCGCCCCGGTACCGGCAGCACCTCAACGCTCCC